>NC_043993.1:38034130-38069130 GCF_902150065.1 Myripristis murdjan
AAAAAAAACAAACAAACAAAAACAACAGTCAGAACCAACGGGAGCTGAGGAAACGCCATCATGACTCATTTTTCAAGGAGGAATAAGAAATAGACACCATTCAAAACAGCAAAAATAAAAGTAGTAATAAAATGAGTAAGATATTAAAAGCACAAAATAAATAAACAAGTAAGTAAATAAATAGGCAAACACTAGATAGAAAGTAAATAAATGGTTAAGAGTGTGAGATAAAACAATAAAATACTAAAGGAAACGAAACACAACCCTCATGATTTTATGGTTTTTGACCCAGTCTTTACTTGGTAATTATGTTTTTATTTTTTTCCTCGGCGTCGGTGACGTGGTCGCCTCAGACGCTTCGGTGAGGCAAAACTGAAAACACACACACTCGTCCTGCCAGGTTCACGGCTCACATCTGAAGGCATAAACGGACAAAACAGAGTCACCAGCTGGTTTTCCTTCTGATAAAATTAAATTGAAGGACCAAAAACAAAAAAAGTATCTTGTGTTTTTTCTGTCAAACCAGACCCTCCTTTCCATTGTCCCGTAGGTGGAACGAATCATTCCACACAATGACATTTGTAAAAAAAAAAAAAAAAAACCAATAATGATAATAATGGTAATACTCAAGCAATCAGCTGAAGAACAAAGTGTAGAGGCAGTAAAAAGCAGATGTCAATAAGATATACATATAAAAGATGGAGATAAAGCAGTGGACGACATAGACAGTAAATATGTAGAAACAAAGGAAGGCATAAAAATGTAAAACAAAGGATGACAAAAAACGTAAAAAACAATAAAATGTGTAAAGAACAAAATGAAAGGATGAAACAGAGGAAGTGCGTCACGGTTACACGTGATGGTGAATAATTAAGTTTTCAGTTGTGGTTTAAAAATGTCCTCAAACCCGTCATTTTGGTGCGTAGCTAAAAAAGGCTTTGCGGATGATTCTCTGATTTATGTGACAGTTTGTATCTTAAAAAAAACAGCAGTTTAGGATCTAAGAGGCCATGAAGGATTATAACACGACAAAGAATCAGTGATGTAGGCCGGTCCCGAACCACCAAGAGCCTGGAAACCAGTCAAGTCAACCCTCAGAGACACAGGGAGCTGTGCAGGTTCGCTGTCTGAGTTAAGTGTGACCAGCGAGCGCCCCGGCTCCGACCGCGAGCAGAGCTGCATGGCCTCAGTCTGGAAGGTGTTTTTTCTGAAACTCCCTCCTGGACTTGTAAGGCAGCAGAGGATGAAGGCGCCCAAACGCCACATGCAGGTTTATCTGCCAGGACGCCGTTTTGTTCCTGATCCCATCGGAGCTCTGCAGGCACAAACATTCATCAAGTCTTAAAAAGCAGCCGGAGGCCCGACGGAGCGTCTCAGCCGGCCCAACATCACAGTCGCACACAGGACAAACTAACAGGCCGAGTGGAAAGTGCAGCGGTCCACTTTGCTCTCATTACACTGTCAAATCACCAAAAGTCCATCGAAGAATAAAAGGTTTCTTTAGAGGCCCGTTTGACTGCTGACAGCCTCAAAGGGCAAAAACTAGAGATTATTTTTTTATTTTGCACATCGCTGCAGGACTGTGATCCAGCAGAGCAGCTCATCACAATACAGGCGAGCGCATGATAAAACAAAGATCCACAGCTGGAAGGAAATGTAATTACATTCCCTCTCGTTACTGTAACTGAGCAGCTTCTAGTGTACTTGTCCTTTAGTCCATTTCTGCTTGGCTTTTGTCCTTCACCCCATTTTAAATCAGAACACATGATCAGTGAGAGACTGTGGAACCTTTCACAATAAAAGCCCAGCCAGCAAAGATGAGGAGGAACCTGCTTTTACTTTTTGTTATTTTCAAATTTCACAATAAAAGCTGCACCATACTGCAGGACATTTTTACTGCACTACTTCTACTTCTACTGCAGTCACATACCAGCAGAGGAACAGTACTTCTACTTCTACTGCAGTCACATACCAGCAGAGGAACAGTACTTCTACTTCTACTGCAGTCACATACCAGCAGAGGAACAGTACTTCTACTTCTACTGCAGTCACATACCAGCAGAGGAACAGTACTTCTACTTCTACTGCAGTCAGATACCAACAGAGGAACAGTACTTCTACTGCAGTAGCAGTTTGTAGTTCTCTTTCTCCCGCTGCACAGTTCACGGTATAAAAATTGTTTTCTTCATCTGTCCTGCTGGATCAGTTGATGTTAGCGCCGTGACATCACTCAGTCTGAGGTCGGAGGTCAAACAGCTGCTTCACCATGGGATTAAATCCCATGTGTGACTGTAATTCTGCACATGCGTGTCTAAACGGGCGTCATGCGTTCATGGATCACAGGCGTTTTTTATTTGATTTGGCCAAATGTGTGTGAACAGGCTTGATGGACATGCAGTGAATGAAACCCTGAGAGAAGAAGAGCTACGTCTTCAAGTCGTCCCTGAGTCCTGGACTGTTTTCCATCTCGCCCACGCTGATGTTGTCCCACTTTCCTCTGACAGACTCCTCTGTTTCTTTTTCCCTGTTGAAGCTGAGTTTCTGTGGCAGGCAGATGATCTGCTCTGATGATCAGCTGGTGGGTCGAGGCTCCACTCCGACACCATATAAGTAAGAAGCAGCTGTGGTGTCCGCCTGCATCGTTTGGCTTCGTGACGCTCAAACTGCACCGCCCACCCGTCCTGCCGAGTCACGGCCCGATCGCCTGACGCAGTCTGGGACCGTCTGGGACGTCCCGGTCAGATAAATAAATAAAACCTATTTTATGAGGCAAAGGGATCTTGGAATCTTCTTTTTTGTGTATTTGTTTGTTTGTTTTTTTAAATGGAATTGAAATTGCAAAAAACTTAATTTAGTTTTTTTCAGGCTGCTGCTGTGAGAGCAGGTGCAGCTCATCAGACTCTCAGCCGTCCTCCCAAAATAATTCCAGGGAGAGTTCACTGACGTTCGCTGTTCCTTAGAATTTATTACAAAATAAACACAATATGAAACTGTGAAGCTGCGGTTGTCATGGTGTCCTGAATTTAATCCTCGGCGCTGCAGGTGGCATTCACCAGCAGCCCCGCCCCCCGGGTGGGCGACCCAAACCCTAACCCTAACACACAGATACGGAAAAATTATTAAATTACATAAATACAAAAACCCTTAAATGTGGCTCCTGCAGGACATTCTGTCTGAAGATTTCTCTCCATGTAGTCTGTTTACTCTGCATATTGTCTCCCCTGCAGCCCAGGACTCTCGGGCACACACACTCTGGACACACACACACACACACACACACACACACACACACACACACACACACACACACTTAATTTTCCTGTTAATTTGCCAATTTTGCACTCCAGCTCAAGATTCAAGATTCAAGCGTCACGTTATATCAGACACACACTCATTGCCAACGTATGCAAGTGGAAAGATAAACAGGTAAAATTGCATGTGATAAATTATAAATACTGCACATTAAAAACTTGTTGTGTCTGGTAACGGCTTCGGGGTACAAACTGTTCCTAAATCATGTGGTGTGTGTGTGCAGCGTCTCCTGGAGGCTAACAGCTCAAACTGGAATGAATCTGTCATGATGATGAATTTAATGACGTTTCTTGCTAATTTTCCGGTCATTTCTTGATCATTTGATAATCGTCTTTTCCCCTCCATGTTTATTAAAGAAATCATTTGGCGTTGCTCAGGTTTTAAAGGCTTAACACGTCATTCAGTCTCATCTTCGGTGTTCAAATCTTATTTTTCTTCAAACAAGGTCAATAATCTGCCAGCGGGATGAGATAATCCCACTTCTGTTCTCACATCAAATTCCTGAAACACCTGAAAGTTCATTCTCCTCTGCCAACTCCTCTTCCTCCTCCTGCTTCCCTCTTCATCCGTCATTTCTCCTCCCATCCCCCCATCTCTCTCTCTGTTCATTTGAATAATCACCTCCATCCCTCTGTTCTCCTGTTTCCTGACCTCCTCATCATCCTCTCCGCTGATAATTTACTTCCTAATTTCGCTCCTCCTCCACCTCTCACCTCCGCTCTTTCTTTCCCTTCTTCCTCTTTTTTCACTCTTCCCACCGAGGGATCTGCTCGTCTCCATTAATCCCCGGCTCAAATTAAAATTCAAATTGCACCCGGCAATATAAAGGTGGACCGAGTTATTTTTTTCCAGCTGCTCATAATCCCACAGTGAAAGCGATGTGTGTGTGAGAGGAGGAGAGTGATAAGGCGGCGGGTCACCGTGGATGTGAACGCCATTAAAAAGTTGCAGGAAAACAGGCGTGACGTCGAGTTATTAATAACAGATCCGCAGTTCAGTTCGCCCTCAGCTGTCCTCCGTAAAAAAAAAAAAAAAAAACACGAGGGACAGAATCCAGACTCAAACACACAGCACAAGACCTGAACCTGCTCTCAAGGCAGAATGAGAAATATTTTCCTACAAAACAAACTAACTAATGAAATATTTATATTTATATAAATAAAAATTCACTATATATTCTGTATTGTTCCCTCGTGCTTCCACACATTAACCACTATGTGGAGGTGTGGGAGAACACACATAAAACTAAAATAAATCCCATCTTCCTCTTACAGAAAAAAGCCATAAGAATTGTAAATCAGAAAGTTATGAACCAACAAACCCACTGTTCATTAACGTACACACTTTAAAACTACAAGATATTATTGATTTAAATACTTTAATTATAATGTACAAGGCTAACAATAATAATAATAACTTCCACACTGCATTCAGGAGCTATTCTTGTCAAGAAAGAGTCGTCATAATTTAAGGGGTGTATGTATGTTTAAAAACACCAGAATAAGAATCACCATCAAAAGCAAATGTGCATCAGTTAAAGGGAAATCTTTACAATAAGCCTCGGCTTCTGCCTGCACCTTTTCACACTCTGAAAAACAGCTGAGGGAGACGAGGAGGAGGACGAGCGGCGGGCTGTCGGCCTGTCTCCTGTCGGACGGGGACGGTCTGACGGGACGCAGGAGGAGGACAGCAGCAGGACGCTTCACATTTCAGACAGTCAGTACATTCCAGTGTTGAGATTCAAGGCCTCAGTCTGATTCAGAGGAATCAGACAAAAAGAAGACAAAAAAAAAAAAAATCAGTAAACAGTGTTTGTTTAACTCGGATTATTTTAAAAGTACACTGTGTCGTTTTGACTTTTGTATACTTTTTATCCATGTTTCCATATCCGGAGCACTTTTGTCACTGTTATGACTCTGTCTCTGCCGATGCTGTAAATGTTGTCTGTGTGTATGTAATCTACCCTCAGGTACGAATAAAGTTACCTTACTTTACCTTTTGACAAGATAGATAGATATTTTTTTAACACTGGCAGAGGTTCAGGTTCAGGTTCAGGTTCAGGTTCAGATTTATTGTCTCTCGAGGGGAAATTCAGCTTGCAGTAGAGGACAAGACATATATACAACACAACATGCAAAAGACCACAACAATAAAACAGTAAGACACAACCATAAATAAGAATTCAATGAATGAATAAGTAAAATGCATCTGTTTGTCAAGTAAAGTAAAATATCCTTGTTAACAATGAAATGTGGGCCGCACTGAAGTGCTGGTGCAGTCCAGTCAGTAAAGTGCTACTGTGCAAGTTAAGAGATACCATACATGCAATTCTTTGAGCTATTCGATCTTGTGTTTGGAAAAAATAAAAAAGAAACAAAAATATTCTCAAGTGCTTTAAATTAAACATCAGATCTTTCCCTGAATATTAAATATGGATGCAAACAAACCTGCTGGCAGTGTTAATGTAAACAACTTCTCAGCGTCCTGGACACCAGCATTTTTCAGGATATTTTTTTTATAAGCAATATATGTATAATATCTAATATATATGATATATATTGATTTAAAATGTACAGTCTGTTGCATTCTGCAGCAGCATTACAGTCCCACACACTGTAAATGCAGTTTGTTCCGGTGTTTGTAGACACTTAAAACTCTACACGGGAATATGAGACAGTAGCCTCTATATATTTTCACTTAAAGCATTTTCTTGTGTTTTCATCGCCTCGTCTTTTTTTTTTAACAATGATATCAGAGGGGCGGGGCAATGAACCCTGTCCATCCGTTCGTCCAATCATACGCTTGGATTTCCATCAAAAGCGGTGGGAAGTTTAGTCACGGGCCAAAGAAGACGTGCTGAAATTTTCACACCACTTTGCTGAAAGGGGGCATGGCAGTGGGCGTGGCCTATCACTAAACAATGGATCAGTGTAACAACACAAACCGCTTCAGCAGAGGCCACGCCCACTTCAGTCAAGGCCACGCCCGTGTCCATCGAGGCCACGCCCTTTTTTGGTTTTGCAGTTTTTTTTTCCAAAGGGGTGTTGTGGGGTGTCCTTTGACTCAGCGTGTAGCTGCGAACTGGTTGGCCGACACATGCCCCGCCCACATCTGGTTGTCTCTTCTTACAGAGTCTGGAGGTTTTGGCTCAACTGACTTTCACTCATTCATTCACTCATTCATTCATTCATTCATTCATTCATTCGTGTGTTTATCAGTTCATCTCAGACCAGGTGAAGTAAATGCAAACAGGTGATTAACCTCCAGCTGCCTCACACGGTGCTGCTCGAATGGGCGGGGCTTAACTACCAAACAAAGTGGATTTTCAGTAACAAGAGCGGGGTTCACTCATTGAACCATCAGTCAGCTTTAACAAATGATAACTGGCTCCCGACGATGTCGTTGTGATGTCACGGGGGCTCACATAATCCAGCGTGAGCCACAGGCCGCTCTTTAATCTGCAGATTAATGGAACAAAAACTTAATATGCTCTGAAATGAAACACAAAGAAAAAAAACTCAAAAAGAGAGTTTGTTTGGGTTTCAGCCGCTGCATGTGAGTCGGCCTCAACAGGAGAAAAAAAGTCCATCATCATCATCATCACCATCATCATCATCATTAGTGATATCTTCATGGTCCCAGCCGCCCACAGTGAGGAGAAAACAGGATTGAACAGGAATCAGCTGCTGATTCCTGATTAGTCTGCAGAAGCCGAGGTGATTTCCAGGTTAATTGAGCTGGGAAATGTGGTTTGTGTGTGTGTGTGTGTGTGTTCAGAGCTGCAGGATGTGTTGCTGGTAACTGGGGGACATGCAGTTTACAGCAACTCAAGAACGCTGTGGAGAAAGGAAGCAAATTTGCAGATCAACACACACACACACACACTCACACACACACACACACAAATCTTCAGCCTGGTTTCAGTGGAACGTTCTAGCGTCCCATGATGGTCTATATGTGTCTCACAGGATTTTCCAGCATGTCTCCAATCTAAAAAATAAAAGGTTTTTATTTTCAGTTTAAAAAGTTTTTCCTTTGATGTTTGAGAGGAAACTGCACGGCTCATCTTCATGTTGCTGTGGTTTCCTCGCAGCTTCCCCTGCTGCTCACGCTGTGTTGTGTGGTGCAGCAGGTATCCTGTTGGCCCTCACACATTACACAGATTTTGTCGGCTAAACCTCCTGCCTGTTTCTGATCTGTTGTCTGGTGTGAACGGGGCGTCAGTGATGTCATGCAGCTCGCAGGGACGCGAATGATATTTTACTGAACCCTGATTACAAGAACTCTTTGCTAAATCTACTGAAGGCCAAGTAACAAGCTGCTCGTTGAAATTAAAGTTAAATGATGGGATCTTTTCCATGCAGCTCAAAAAGGACCAAGAGCACAAAGTTCAAATAAAAATCTTTTAGAAGAAAATTTGGAAATTAGAAATGAGTGCACCGACAAAGTAAAGCCATATTCTCATTTCTGATAACTCATTGAGACAGTTTGTTCCTTTATGACGGACCAGAGTCTGATTCTGACAGACAGCCTGAAACATTTGTACTCTGTAGTAGATGGGATTCAAGCACAATACACAACATGTACTGAAGTAAACCCTAAAAGTACTAACTTAAAAAAAAAAAAAAAAAAAAACACTCAGAAAGTACAAATACACAAAAAAGCTGCTCAATCACTATAACAGGAGTGAATATAATTAGTTACAGCCCTGGGAGTGTGCATGACTTTGACTAAAAATATTGCTTCTTTGTCCAATATTTTAAATATTTTATATTTTATTAAAAAAAATTAAAAATATTTTAATTAGTATTTTTAATTTACCAATTTTCCTGATTTCTCTCCCTACTTTCTGTTTTTTTGTACTGTCTTAAAAAAAACTTAAAAATAAAAAAATGTATATATATGTATATATAGATATATATATATATACATATATATATATATATAATTTTTTTAGTTTTTGTTTTAGTTTGTTTTTTTAAATGTGAAGTTGATACATTTTGTAGATCTTACACTAAATATACAGAATCACAATAAAAAAAAGTCAAATAAATGGATTACATGCTTCATGTTCCCCTCTCTCTCTCTCTCCCTCCCTCCCTCCCTCTCTCTCTCTCTCTCTCCCTCTCTCTCTCTCTCTCTCTCTCTCTCTCTCTCTCTCTGCAGTTTCCTTGGCTGCTCACGGCCGATTCGCTCAGAAGCTGATGAATGATTTGTTCGCCAACTACACCAACGCCCTGCGGCCGGTGGAGGACACGGATCACATCATCAACGTCACGCTGCAGATCACTCTGTCCCAGATCATCGACATGGTAACCCGCCTCCCCTCCACGTCACCCCGTCACTCAGTCCTCAGCGTTCAGATCTGGGTTGGTTAGCGTGGGCTCTCACACACCAAATAAGATTAAAACTCAAAGTATCTTGTACTCTGAGTAATCCGAGCCAACAGGACCACATCATCTGCATAGAGACGCAGAGCCCTGCAGAACAGGACAGCCTCCACCCGCCTTCAGCGTCTCGGGGAAGACGCCTCCCCGGAGGTGTTGCTGCTATACTTCTCTGAAGGAAAAGCCCTGCACAGACGAGATTTCTCCTTGAGCGAGTTTAGTCTGTAATTTGAATTGTTTATTAACAAAGTAATTCTTTACTTGAGCAGGTTGCTCAAATGCCCAAATTCTTACTTTTACTTGAGTTTATTTTGTAGTAGTAATTGTACTACATCAAGTAAATCAAGTTGCTAAATTTGAATTCTGCTTCAAAAAAGGCAAAAAATAATCCTCGTGTTGCATCTTGTATTGCTGACATAGAATATGTAACAGATTATAGGGGAGACGTGTGTGAGATATTAGTGTGTATATGTGTGTATGCTCACACATGTCCTTGCTTATGTGTGTGTGTGTTTGCTGTCTTGACAGGACGAGCGGAACCAGATTCTGACCACCTACCTGTGGATCCGGCAGGTGTGGACGGACGCCTACCTCACCTGGAGGCCGGAGGACTACGACGGCCTCGGCACCATCCGAATCCCCAGCAGCTACGTGTGGCGTCCCGACATCGTCCTGTACAACAGGTCAGTGTGAGCGGCTGCCGGTGTGTGCGCCGCTCTGCCAGCCGCGATCCTCTCGGCGTGTTCATGAAGCTTCTGAAGACGCTCCGAGGACGTGCAGACAGGAGGGGCTGAGGCCTCCAGGGTTTCGTCTTTATGCAGATGATGTGGTCCTGTTGGCTTCATCCAGCTGTGACCTCCCAGCATGCATTGGTGTGGAGGTCAGGATGAGGATCAGCACCTCCAACGTTTCTCTGGCTGTAGAAAAGAAGAACCAGCAGACAATGAAGTTTGCAAAAGGTCACCCATTTGCCAGCGATGTGTGTGTGTGTGAGTGCAGTTAGATGTCAGGAAAGACACTCTAAAGTTGAAAAACCTTTAATCTCCAACTCACATTCCACTAAAACACACTAATGCAGATGTTTAAAAGCTAAATTGAAGTTCATTCAAAAACAGAAAAGACCACTTCACAACTTAATTGTTTTTAGAGGCTTTTATCCAAAGAACATCACAGAAGCACGACTGCAAACGCCATAATCCCCCAGCGGGCGTGGAGCTCCTGACCCCGCAGACAGAGCTGCACTTTTTCCTTAATTTGATGGTTGACAGCAGGGAGCAGCAGGAAAGCAGTTTTCCCTGTTAAAAGTAGGGATTACAAGCGCAAACAGTCCAGGTACTGAAGCGAGCCGGACCAAGTTAGACGAGCTCTCTGTTGTTTGAGCTTCAGGGAAAGCAGACGCAGCGGCGAGGTTTCACTCTGCAGCCGATATGGACTGATCGCTGCGACAGGCGGGAGCTTCTGATCAGCTGACAGAAATCACCTCTTGATTCTGGACGAGCATCATAAGATTAAACATACGAGCGATTACATTTTTGGGGAGAGAGGATTCCCTGGATTTTCTCTCTTCCTTCCTGTCTTCCTTTTCTTTTCTTTCTTTTTTTTTTAAATCATTTTTTACAACTTTGCGGTGATTTCATGGTATGTTTTTTTTAGTAATTTTAAATACAGTATAATACTAAAATAAATGTTTTTCTGGTAATGTTTAGCTAGCTATAATTTTCCCCTAGTTTTCATCCAATTTTGTATTTTTTTTTTTTTTTACTAATTTGTTTTACAAATAATTATTAGGTAATTTAATAATTCCATTGCTTACTAATTCGCTCATCACCTCAAACACAAGAAAGGATTGGACTCAACTTGAGCCTCAGCTTTAGCACATGAAGCATCTTCTTCTCTCTTTCTGTTGTACCTCCTCCTCCTCTTCCTCCTCCTCCTCTTCCTCCTCCTCCTCTTCCTCTCCTGCAGTGCAGACGATCAGTTCTCCAGCTCCATGGAGACCAACGTGGTGATCAAGAACAACGGCCAGGTGGTTTGGGACCAGCCGGCCATCACCAAGAGCTCGTGCTCCGTCGACGTGGCCTTCTTCCCGTTTGACGTGCAGGAGTGTCGCTTCACCTTCGGCTCCTGGACGCACAACGGGAACCAGATGGACCTCGTCAACGAGCTGGACAGCGCCGACCTCTCCGACTTCGTCCCCAACGTGGAGTGGGAGGTGCCTGTCTCTCCTGGTTTCTGAAGCGGTTTCGCTCTGTAGGGACATCAAGCCGAGTTTTGGTTTGTGTTTGGTGTGAAACGCTGGTGAGAGACCCCTGAGCAGGACGTCCCACCCAGCTCCGCCGGTCTGATGTTTGAATATGTCATCCAACAGCTGCACACCTATCTTGTCATGTCAAAACAGTTTTTGCTAATTTTTTGAAATTTAGTCTTTCCTTTTGTTTTTTTAACTACTGATCCAATAATTTGTTTCTAATTTTTTCCCATGTTTTTGAAAGAAACCAAGAGAACACTCTCATGTTTCAGGTGGTTAAATGATGCCTTTCAAAATATTTTTTGCTGTTACATTTTGTTGCACCAATTTCTAGCTACTCTTCTACTCTGATATTTTCTTTTTTCTTTTTTCTTTTTTTTTCTTTTTTTTTTTTTTTGCTAACTTGCCACAGTAATCATATTTTTCGCATGTTTTTGATAGAAATCCAGTGAATTGTCTCAGGCTTCAAAACGTTAAATTGTATCCATGTCATATTTGAACTGTGACGAATCGAGGTTGAACCAGAAAGAAGAAAATGTTAAAATGACCCCCCACACGTGTTGTAACAGCGTACAGTTAGTGTACACCTTGATGCAATTCACTCACCATTTTGCTAAAATTTCTAAATATCAGCTGAGCTGTACTACATTCTTTCAATGACAGTAAAAAAAAACCTGTTAATGAGTTACCCCAACTCAAATTTCTTCGATTAGTGTCGGAAAATTCGAAAATTCGATTAGTGTTGGAGGCAGGTGGCAGGTGTTTGTGACCTTGTTGGAAGGAAATTAAGCTGTGAAGCCAGACGAGGAGACTGAGGGCCGTGGTACTGACCCGGGACCCGGACCTGTTCTCCTTCCTCTGTGGCTCTGCAGGTTCTGGGGATGCCGGCCAAGAAGAACATCATCCTGTACGGCTGCTGCTCGGACCCGTACCCCGACATCACCTACACCCTGCACCTGAAGAGACGCGCCTCCTTCTACATCTTCAACCTGCTCATCCCCTGCATGATGATCTCCTTCCTCGCCCCGCTGGGCTTCTACCTGCCGGCCGACTCGGGCGAGAAGGTGTCGCTGGGCGTCACCGTGCTGCTCGCCCTCACCGTCTTCCAGCTGCTGGTGGCCGAGAGCATGCCGCCGTCCGAGAGCGTCCCGCTGATAGGTCACCTTCACCCTCTCACACTCACTCCTTCACCTTTCCTACAGCAGCGCTGCGTCGAGTGCAAGATTATTTTTTAAAGATTATTTTCACTGCCGGTTAACCCTTTGAACCCACCCTTTTTTCTGATGATGTTTTAATAGTTTTCTAGTATTTTTTCATTTTCAGTTTTTTTTCTGATTACTTTCTGTTTCCTTTTTTTTTTTTTTTTAAATTCTGATCAAATGCTTTTGAAAGGTGTCTGAAGGCAGTCTGTAAAAAGTCTGCAAAAGAAATAAAAATTACAAGACATTTATTTATGACTATTATCAATGAAGTAATGAAAAATTTCCAATTCTCCAAAGGATTTGCTCTTTTTCTTGATAAACAGTACGCTAGGTTAATATTTATATGAAGCAGTAAATATAAGAATAATCTACTCATGGCACATAAACATCTGAAGTGTAAGTCTGAGAGAGAGGCTCTGTGACGCTCACCGCTGACTGATGGAAACATCAGGATTATTATTTTAATAATCCATAATTAATCCAGTTTTCACTTTAGCTGACCTTTGCTCTCCTCCTCCAACAGGGAAGTACTACATCGCCACCATGACGATGATCACCGCCTCCACCGCGCTGACCATCTTCATCATGAACATCCACCACTGCGGCCCGGAGGCCCGTCCCGTCCCGCGCTGGGCCCGCCGCCTCATCCTGAACCACCTGGCCCGCATCTGCTTCGTCTACGAAGTCGGCGAGAACTGCCTGGGCGGGGCGTCGGCGGGGAAACGGGCTTCGCTGCAGGAGGAGCCCGAGGCTCCGCTCGCGGGCCACAACAACGCCAGAGGGATGAACTGGGACGTGAACGGGCAGGCGTGGGCGGGGCGGGGCGGCGAGGACGGGGCGGGGCCGGGGCCGGGTTTCGCCAAGCAGACGGACTGGAAGGAGGATCTGTTCGTGAGCATCGACCACTCGGAGGAGGAGGGAGCCGCCGGAGGACGAGGGGCGTCGAGGGGAGGGTACGCCCAGGAAAAGAAAGGTGTGGGAGGAGCCGAGGGAGGGGCGGGGCCAGGCGCAGAAGGAGGCGGAGCATCGGCAGAGAGGAGGAAGGAGATCCTGGTGAAGACGCAGTGTTTGTGCCAGCACCAAGGCCTCCGCAGGAACATCGAGTACATCGCCAGCTGCTACCAGGACCAGCGGCACACGGCCCGGCTCATCGGCGAGTGGAGGAAGGTCGCCAAGGTCATGGACCGCTTCTTCATGTGGCTCTTCTTCATCATGGTCTTCTTCATGAGCCTGCTCATCATGGGGAAGGCCATCTGAGGCGGCCGCAGGCTTCAAAGCCGCTGCAGTCCAAACGCCACGGGGACGACTGGAGTGAGAACCGTGCAGACTCAGCTGATAAACGCGTGGAATCGGCGCCTGTTTTTGAAAGTTGAGTCTACATGGTTTTCATCGTCAGCCCGACCTGCTACTGAATTACACGCTTCGTCCACAGTTTGATCACCTGAGTCTCACCGTCCCGCAGGTTGGAGGAGGAAGCTGCTCCAGAGGGAAATCAGTGAACCAACTACCTGCCGGCTGTTTTTTATTTTAATTTTTTTTATTTCTTTTTTAATTTTATGCACTATGGACTCACCCCAATGAGCTTTTGTTCAAGATTCAATTGAATTACATTTTGCATTTTTATTTAATATCCAAACTATGTCAGTAATGTCAGAAAAGTGTGAAATGTGCACATCTGTTGGTTTGTATCACCTGTTAGCTCAAGCCTCATTAGACAGATAAGACAGGTGAGATGAGATCAGGCCCGTCACATCATGTGCTCGCTCAATGCCTTGCTCATGGCCAGGTACAACAACAGGTGTGTCTGATCCCGTCTTTTTGTTTTGGACATGAAGAGGCTGCAGAGCGACTCCAGAGCGACGCTTTGGAATCGCTTCTGTCCGTTTACGACGCTCAGAAAGACCAAAGAGGCAGGTTTTTAAAGAGATTATTGATTATTGATTTGTGATCTGTAGCCAAAGCAGGACGTCTCTCTCCCAGAGACTACTGCACACACACACACACACACACACACACACATTAAAGATTTTATTTTTGTCACACCTTTTTTACAGTTACATGTATTTGTATTTGTATCTTTACATGCATTTTCTGTCAACTTGAAACGATGACTTGTAGTGTTTTTCATTGATCTGTCAGTGTTCAATCAGTTTTGCTCACCCATCACAACACACACACACTCACACACTCACACACTCACACACTCCCACTGCAGGACCTGCAACATATAAAAACACTTTCACTGGTTTGAGTTCCTCTGCTCTCTGCTCCACAAAAATCCATCAAAATGAAGTAAAACAAAGAAAAATAAAGACGCCTTCACACAGACCGCCTGCCGAGCTGCATTAATGATTTAAAAGAAATATGCTTGTTGTCATTATCTGCCTTTGCTTTGCATTTCTTGTGTTCAGTTCATCACAAACAGGAAAAACGCCGTCACATGACAACAAGACCGGGCGGGCCGGCCGTGCACCGCCACCAAATTCCACCAGATGGCGGCGCCGGCTGCGTCCCGGTGATAATCAGAATCACAGGCCAATCAGAATAACCCGGCCTGAGCAGAGGGAGCGTTCAGCCGGGTTGAGACGGCTGCTGTGAACCTAATCTGATCATGATAATCTGTTCAGCAGGAAAATCTCACAGATTTATATCCATGTAAACTCCTGACCTGCTGGTTTCTCTCTGGTTAGAATAAATCTGTTCTTTCTGCTCATGTTTGGAGGGAACATCAGGTGGCTGCCAATTAAAATTTCAACCAATAAAACCTTCACAAACCTTTAAACATCCCCTCTCATCCACCTGTCCCTTCAAAATAAAATGTCCCAAACTGAGATCCTGTTGGTTGGCACTTGTGAATGATCCTTCCCTGCACCGTGTCCCGCCCAAACGTCCTGTTTCAACAGGAAATGCATCAAATCAACACAGTAAGAGTCCCTTTCATGGGGTCTTTGAGGGATTGTTGAGCGGCTCCGTGGCTGAAAGGCTGGAAACCACGAGGCGTTCAAATCAGCTGCTCGAAAAGACGAACGAAGCTGGAATCCACCGAACCATCGAGCAAATCAAACAGCTGCTGGAGACGTTTGAAGGCTGCCTGTTGCAAGAATAAAAGTTCAAAGCAGCAGCCAGGTTTCAGTTTTACAGTACGCTGAACGACCTGATGGGGGCGCCACTGCTAGCCAACATTAATATTTAGATTATATTTATATTTCCAGCAGGTTAGACTCTTCCCAGCAGGCAGACCCACTTTGTTCCGGTTGGAAAGGTTTTAATCTGATTAAAAGCTTTGTGGCGTGTAAAGTCATGTCTGATCAGATCAGTTTATTCAGTCTCCATGGAAACAGTAAATCAGGAATCTGTGATCAGAATGATTTCCATCAGGGAGAGGGCAGCGTCCTCAGACTTTTCAAATGAGCGTTCGTTTTTCTCGGCTCTGCCTTCAGACTGATCAGTCCATTTGATTCCAGATATTGATCAGTAACTGGACTGTTCCTGTCAATACTTCTAATGCAGACAGGATTATAAACTGAAATTATAATCCATTGCTGTGAAATGCTGTGAGTTTGAGCAGATTTCCACTCGCATTGAGGCTCTGTGCTGCTGACTGGCTGCAGAACCACAGGAGAACCAATGTAAGGGATAATCAATAACCCACTTATACCTCAGTCATTTTCCAATATTATGAAGGAAAGAGGGGAAACAACATAATAAACTCTATTGGTGTGTTTTCCTTCCCGCTTGTTACTGTAGTTGATAACTCAGCTGTGCTTTTTAATGTTGCCTCTGAGTTTAGAGCGGTGATTAACCTTGAGCCCAGGTGCGGTATGCAGCTGTAACACACACCTGCCGGCCAATCAGAAGACAGCATTCACCCAGAGCCTTGGCTTAAAGCCACACGGAGCTCACAGACTGGGAGCTCTGTGGGATTACCAGCAGGAGCTCGGAGCTCTTGGGTCAGATTTTACGCCCAAAAGCGGCACCACGTGCATCTGAAGTGTCTTTTCTAGTTTCCAAGCAGCTAAAACAGCCGTGACTCCTGAAGAGCCTCAGTCCTCCTGAGCCAGGCGTCCGGAGCAGCTCAGCAGAGGGTAGAAACTGTTTTTGAAGTGACCGGTAGCGCCTCCCAGAGGTCACACTGCAAAAACGCAAAATCTTACCAAGATTGTCTTATTTCAAGTCAAAAATGTCTTATTCCTAGTCAAAATATCTCATTACACTTAAAATAAGACATGATCACCTCAGAAGAAACTTGTTTTTAGACAATTTTCACTTGTTTCAAGTGAAAATTCACTTGAAACAAGTGAAAATTTGCTTGTTTCACTGGCAAAATTTGCCAGTGGAAAAAGTGAAAATTCATTTGAAATAAGTGAAAATGAGCTAGAAACAAGAAACAAATTTTGCCAATGAAACAAGCAAATATTCACTTGAAACAAGAGACAATTGTCTAAAAACAAGTTACTTCTGAGGTGATCATGTCTTATTTTAAGTGTAATGAGATATTTTGACTAGTAATAAGACATTTTTGACTTGAAATAAGACAAATAATCTTGGAAAGATGTTGAGGTTTTGCAGTGCAGCAACTGGAAGACGTGATGGAGGAGGAGCTAATGATTGGAGGATGTATTGGCGATGTGTTGTACTTTGTGTTTGAGTGTTGAGGATGTGGTGAGGATGCTGACGGCCAAATAGAAGGTGAGTTTCCACTTAGAGTTTCTTGAGCTGATAGAGGAAATAATCGACTTTAATCCATGGAAAGGCAGTTTCGCAAAGAAAGAAAAAAAGAAAGAAATCCGGGAGAGACTGGCTGGCCCCTCGTGTCTGATGGAGGCCTGCTGAGGGGCCGCTGGCCGGGGAAGAGCTGCTGGAACCTCACTGATGTCAAAGTCAGAGTCTTGGAGTAGCTTCTGCTGCTCATCACACCACAGCCAGCAAAAACATTCAGGGACTGAAGTCATGCAATAAACACAGGGATCCTGCAGGGATTTCATTTTATTGAATTACAGAATAAAGAGATCAGGATGACATGTTATGACACTGTCATATGACAGTTTGGGGAAAGCAGGTGAAGTGCAGTGAAAGGGTCACAATGAAAAAAAATGAAAAGAATCAAAAGAATCTGAATTTGATTGGAATCAGAGGAAGCTAACCCTAACCCTAACCCTAACCCTAACCCCAGATTGTTTTAAGAAAAGCAAATCAGACTTTAAAACCACATGACATCAGTCGAGCTGCAGCGAGGCAGAAGCGTCTCCACGTCCCTCGGTCTCAGCCTCGCCGTTCAAATCCAGTTTTTCCTCCAACAAGGTCAAAAATCTGCCAGTGGGAGGAGATAATCCCACTGGTTTCCAATGCAGTTTTGACTCGTTTCAGGATCAAACGAGTATAAATGTGCAGAGACACAGCAGAGCAAAGCAGATCAGCCTCTCGGATCAAGAAAATGACAAATTCTGGAAACAAACTGATTAAGGCCGGGGGATTTGGGGACGTTAGTTGGGATTATCTCATCCCGCTGGCAGACTTTTGACCTTTTTTTGAAGGAAAACAACATTTGAACACAAAGACGAGACTGAAGGTGAGATTATTTTTTAAAGCGTAGCTCCCAGGTGCATGAATGTGAAGCGTGGCCACGTCCCAGGGTGAATGAGGGGGAAGGATTATGGAATTTAATTTTATTATTAGTTGTATATGATGATAGAGAAAATTTGGCATTTTTTGCCATAAATTTAACTTTAAATAGCCACACTGTTCTCGATGTTTGTGGGACAGAGGTACGGGTACGGCAGCTCCAGCTTCCTGTTCCGCTCTGTGATGTCATCAGAAATGGCCCTCAGCTCAGCCTGCACGTCCTCCACCAGCCTGCGGGGGGCGCCGCTCCTGAACGCGGCGTCCTGGTAATCACACAGAGAAACCTGGCAGGGAGACAGGAGGCGGCCTCAGAGAACGCACAACACCTGCAATTCAGATTTCCTGCAGAATCATGCACGACGTGTTTGTTCCTGAATGAAAAAAGAAAATCTCCACACATTTTTTATAACCTGAACACGATCAGCTGACTGAGATTACAAAACTACTTGCTGACGGCTCAGAGCCACTGCAAAGAAATCACTGCTTCTCTAAGTTGTGCTGACAGAAGGTCCAACATCTGTGGCGTCTGAAGGAGGCGGAGCCTGAGGTGAGACACACCTGCAGCAGCAGAGCTCCGGGGCGTGTTGCTCTGAAAATGAGCTGTAGCCAAATGAACAGCAGCCCACCAAGGTGTGACTCACCTGGCTGTTAAAGGCGCTCTCATTGGTTTACTGCATGTTAGCCTAAAAACTACCAAAAGTACCAAATTAATTTCTTATAGATATTACTGTGTTTTTTTTCTGTTTCAGAATTTCTGATTTAATTTGGTTTTTAACTTTTTTGCTTTTATTACTGCATGTCAAACAACTCACTTTTCTTTTCATTGCAGGGTTACTAGTTTTTTGTTTTATATGTAGAGTTATTTGGCTTATTGGCTGACTACATTTGGCCTTGTTTTTGTCTTTTTGTGTTATTGATAGAGTCTGATTTGTTTGGTTTTTATTGCTTTTGCGCGGAGCCCAGGAAGACGAGCGACCGCCTTCTGGAAGCTGATCAGGATCCAAACAGGGAATAAAGAGTGAAAAATGAAAGAGTGAAAGAACAAGAGGAGCGAGCGGCCTCACGAAGTCTCTGGACGGCTGAGCCAGCAGCGTCAGGGTGGCCAGCACGCTGCACGACGAGCCCACGTCCGGCAGCAAGGACAGGAGGTCTGCCTCCGTCACGCCGCCTTTCTCCTGCGGAGGAGGACGGAACATGGCGGCCGGGCGGTTCGGCATCCAGAGACTGAAGTCCAGCTGGAGAGAGAGAGAGAGAGAGAGAGAGAGAGAAAGAGAGAGAGAGAGAGAGAGAGAGAGAGAGAGAGAGAGAGAGAGAGAGAGAGAGAGAGAGAGAGAGAGAGAGGGGCATTTTTCCCTACAATTGCACTAATCCATCGTACTGTGGAAAAAGACACTGAGGTGGTAAAGAACACGTGTCTGTCTGTTGGCGTCCAGCTTTTAAAACAACACAAACATTAAAGAATGCAAACAAAAACACAATAAAATCATCAGACCTCCGTACAGGAAGGTGTCAGGGGGCGTGAGGTACCTGGGAGAAGTTGACGGCGGCGTGCAACGCCGAGCAGCAGAAAACGAGCGCCGTGACGAAGCGACTCACTTCTGCTTTGGTCTGGAAACACTGAGGAAAACCTGCGAGCAAAACACACCGAGACACACTGAGACCAGCACACACACCTTTACCTCCACTGGGGGTAAAAAAAAAAAAAAAAATACTCCCAGAGACTAAAGTCGTCAGTTTACAAGAAGAAGACTTGGATGTTCTCTTAGATTAAAGTGGTAAATATACAAGGAAAAAACGCAAATTCTGAGATGATTAAGTCTTTGCAAAAACTATTTTTACAAGAGTTTTTTTTCTCATAAATTTGTGCCTTTTTTTCCCTTTACAATGGCCCTTATACACAAAAAAACATAATGGAGATGTGGGAGGGGGGAGACATTCTCTGAGATTAAAGTGGTAAATTTTTTATTTTTTTTTATTTACAATTTTACAATAATTCTGAGATTATGAAGTCACAAAAATATGAGGGAAAAACTGAAAAATATTTTTTCTTTACTTTAAAAAAAATTGTTTTGGTCAAGAAACCACATGGCTCAATTTTACTGAATCTGGTTCTTGGTTCTTGGTTCTTGGTTCCCGGAGCATAAAAAAGAAAAGAAAGCAAAAGAGAAACGTAAATTAAATCAATCCTAAATTTGTGACTATATAATCTCAGAATTCTTGATTTTTTTTCTTATAAATTTGTGAGTTTTTTCTTATAAATTTATGAGTTTAAGAGAGTATTCAAATTTATTTTCTTGTACATTTGTGACTTTTACAGACAATCGGACATTTTCTGTCTAAGATAGGAGATGCCATACATATTGGGATGAACACACACACACACACACACACACACACACACACACACACACACACACACACACACACACGCACATACACACACACACACACACACACACACACACACACACACACACACACACACACACACGCACATACACACACACACACACACACACACACACACACACACACACTGACCTGAGTCTGGCTGGTTGAAGCCGTGGGTGTGGATCTCTCTGATCCAGTTCTGCAGCTCACAGTCCACCTGCACCTGTTCGTCTGCAGCGTAAAACAGATCGATCCACCCTGACACAAACCTGACACACACACACACACACACACACACACACACACACACACACACACACACTCACACTCATGTCATTCAGCCTCATCTTCAGTGTTTTTCCTCAGGTGAGGTAGAATGAGGTGGGGTGAGGTGAGTGGCAGGTTGGGGTGCGTTGGTTCACCTGTGCAGGGCGTCCCAGACCCTCAGGGCGTCCTGGGCGTAGAGGCTGTGCGGCAGCTGGTCCACGCCGCGGTCGGCCACGTCGTCTGGGACGCACAGAGAGCGGTAACGAAGCCTCGCCGCCGCCCGGGACAACACCACCGGCACCGCCTCCAGACCACAACCGATCGCCTAAAACCAAGAGAGGAACCAGGAGAATCACAGGAACCAAGAGAAACAAAGGAACCAGAGGAAACAGGAGAAACGGAGGAACCAGAAAAAAACAGGCAAAAAAGAGGAACCAGAGGAACCAAAGGAACCAGGAGAACAATGAGAATCAGGATTGCCAGGAGAAAAAGAGGAACCAGAGGAACCAGGGGGAGTAAAGTAACCAGGGGACCCAGGAGAACTAGAAGAGCCAGAGCCACCAGGAGAACAAAGAGAACCAGGGGAACCAGGCGGACCAGAAGAACCAGTACAAGCAGGAGAACAAGGAGAACCAGGGGAACCAATGAAACCGGGGGGACTGATGAACCAGGATTACCAGGAGAACCAGAAATAACAGGGCGAATCAGAGGAACCAGAGACACCAAAGAAGCCAGCAAAGCCAGGAAAACCAGGGGAACCAAGAGGACCAGAGGAAGCAGAAGAACTGGGCAGCCAGATTAATTAGTGGAACCAAAGCCACTAGAGGAGCCAGAGGAACCAGGGGAACCAGAGGAACCAGTCCTCACACAGATGGACGTACCTTATCAAAGACGCCGTTGGCAGCCAGCAGAGACGCTCTGGCCTGGACGTTGATCTGCAGCGACGACCTGACATGCGGCATCAGCAGCTGATCCAGACAACAGCCAATCAGAGAGAACAGACAGGATTTTGTTTTGTAAAACTCTGGAAATTGCAAATCCACCCGAGGCCAGTTGGAAGGAGACGTTCATATCGAATTATTATAGGAGAAACAAATAATAAGGAAGTGTTCCCCTCATACTGTCCACGCCTTGTGGGAGTCCAGTTAGGATTAGGATTGGATTATGTTGATAATGTGTTATTTATTTCCACTCTGACCTAATTAAGATTAGGGTTTAGGTTGTTTGTGTCTGATTTGGAAATTATTTAGGATCTGGATTTGGTTCTGGTTAGGCTCAGGTTATGATCAGGGTTCTCCTCAAATGGTTAAGGTAAGGGTTTGGATTGCTTTGGGCCTAGTTTAAGTTTGGTTAAGGTTGGGATCAGGTTGTGGTTAGGGTCGAATGTATTATTTAAATCCCAGTTCGAAATGGTTAAGATTAGGGTCTGGATTGGTTAGGGTCTAGTTTCAAACAAACCAGTAATTTTTGCAGGTTTTCTGTTTTGACAGGAAAAGTCCATTGATTTTGCAGAATAGTTTCACCATGGGAAGAGTATCTCAGTCTCTGGAAATGTATCTAGAGTGTTTGTACCTGTTTGTACCTGTTTAGTTGTATTTTGTGGAGACGCCATACTTTTGTCCAGAGCGTAGCTTTGCATAGCTCTGCCGCAGCAGGATCCTCCTCTTGATAATGTTAATTGCATGGATTACCTTGGGTCCTGGTTAGGAGCCCAGTTTGCCGGGCAGTCTGGGGATGTTTGAGTCACCAATGACTGGAAATGGACGGCTTGGTTTCAATTGCCAGTTTTTGAATTTGTCCCCATGGTGAATAAGGCAACCATTTTGGGAATTTGGATTAGGAGAGCTTTAGTTTTGGAGTCCAGCAGTCAGGCCGAATTCTGCTGGTCCATGTTAATGGTATCAGTCTCCAGCTTTTCTAGTTCCTTTTGGGCTCATCTGGTTGCCACTATCCAGGCCTTTCTCCATCTGGTGGTGTTTCTGTCCTGAATTTTTGATTCTGTTTCCTGAATTAAGTCCAGAATTAAGTCAATTTTAGATGCAGGCTGAATGGTTTTAGTAATTCAGGTACATGTTTGGGGTTATTTTACCTTTGATAGAAAACCAAGCAGTACATGGTTTGCTCAGTGGTCACAAAAAATGCCGACGGGCTCGGGTCGGGTATCCACACTCTGCAGGCCTACCTGGTGCAGCGGGTGCACTTCCGGCAGTTGCCTGAGGGTGGCGGTGCAGCACAGCTCGCCCAGCATGTGGGTCTGCAGGTAATGGGAGACCAGCTGGTGGCACTGGAAGTCACAACACTGCACCCACATCTTCGCCAGCAGCCAATCACAGGCGGGGTCGGAGGGCAGGAAGACGGGGTTGTGAGGGCCGGGGGTCTGCTGCAACTGGAGATTATTGATCGACTGGTTAGCAGATTGATTGATTGACTAATGCGGTGTTAATTCTGAGAAGAGGCTGTGCTTTTGATGTCTTTGCACAGGTGAGTGCAAGCAGTTTTCAGCCGTTCAACCCACCTGTTATCTTTGGGGTCGATTTGACTCCTTTCAGTGTTTAACGTCTCTAAATAAAGGATTAACATTGTTTTTATGCTTTTCCTAATATAGTGGGTAAGCATAAATGAACAGGATGACATGTTTTCAATGTCTGACACAGGATAATTTGATTAATTTGATGAGGTCATTAACTGCAGGAGTAATACACGGCAGCGGCAGCGTCTGCACTGATCCGACCTCGCGGAGTGAAACCAGGTGGTTCCTCGACCAAAAAGTTTAAAAAAGTAAAAGAAATAGAGAAACTTTTTTCTTTTTCTAAATTTGTGATTTTATAATTTAAGAATCTGAGTTTTTTTCTTGTAAATTTAATCACTTCAACTTCATAGAATTTTTTTCTTGTAAAGTTTATAATCACATACTAATTCACTAATTCACAGTTTTTTCTCATAAATTTGTTAGTTTTTTCTTGTAAATGTACCACTTTAATCACACACACACACAGACACACACTCTCTGTTACTGTGGCCCTAACGTGCCTCCGTACCCGCCGGCGGCTCGGCTCACCTGGATGGCGACGGGCTGCAGGCGACCCCGCCCGTCCAGGTGCAGCAGGCAGAGCGGAGCGCAGAGGAACGTCTGCCGCCCGTTCACCACGTTGGCCGGGACGCCGTCCAGGAGCTCGTAGTCCAGCAGGTACACACTGCCTCGCTGCCGCACACACACACACATCACACACATCACACACATGTCACATGCACGTCACACACACACACACACACACACGTCACACACATCATACACACGTCACATGCACGTCACACACACACACACACACACACACACACACATGTCACACACAGCAGGACAGAAGTTCAGTCGTGTGTTCAGTTTTCAGTCACATGACACCAAACCAAGGCTTATATAACTTTGTATTTTTCATTTATTTTTATTTTTATTTCATTTGACTTTTTGTTTTCAGTTGTTAAAGCTGGTTCACTAGTTTAGTTTATTCTTTATTTGTTGAAAAAGCTTAGTTTTAGTTTAGTTCTCATTAGTTTTAGTTTTAGTTTCAGTCTTTTTTGTAGTATGGGTTATTTGTCAGGGATGAGATAAACATTTTCTCTATAATTTTAATTTGTTTAACAATATAGTTTCAGTTATTATCAGTTTTTTGTAAAGCCTCATTTTTTTTTTTTTTTTTTTTTTTTGTTAGAGTTAATGAAAATGTTTTTTCACAGCTTTCATTTTCATTAACGATAATAATTTTGCCTCTGATGCTCCCTGACTGGACTTTTGGTTTTGTTGATTTGACTTCCAAGTACATTTCTGCAGGTTTTTTTTTTTTTTTTTTTGACATGAAAATACAGGAAAATAAAAATGACCTTTCTGGAGCTTGTTGCTAAACAGGTGATTATTATGACATGAAAAATGAGTTAACCAGGTCATTTTTCATTTCACTGTGACTATAACAGGAGACAATTTAATGTACCTGTGTGTGTGTGTGTGTGTGTGTGTGTGTGCGCACCTCCAGCTCCTGCTCCAGAGAGGAGCCCTCAGGCAGGAAGGGGCGGAGCATGTCGGGCGTGACGGCCAGGCGGGGGGGCAGCAGGCGAGTGCGGCGCAGCAGCAGCGGGTTACAGCCGTTCACACACTGATACCCAAAAAACCAGTCGTCTCTCCAGTGAGCCTGAACGTACTCTGAGAGTGCACACACACACACACACACACACACACACACACACACACACACACACACACACACACACACACACACACACACACACACACACTGGACTGTACAAAAGCCTGCAGAGATTTAAAGCTGCTGTGAGACAGAGACCAAGCCTGCAGGTCAGTGTTGTGTCCAGCGGGGGCAGCACTGAGCTAAACAGCCTGCAGGTCAGTGTTGTGTCCAGCGGGGGCAGCACTGAGCTAAACAGCAGAATCTGTGTGGGCCAGTGAGGCTAAAGGCTCTAAACTGATCAGTCCATTTGATCCAGATATTGATCAGTAACTGGACTGTTCCTGTCCATATTTCTGCTGCAGACAGGATTATAAACTGAGATTATAATCCATGGCTGTGAAATGCTGTGAGTTTGAGCAGATTAGCACTGGCATTGAGGCTCTGTGCTGCTGACTGGCTGCAGAACCACAGGAGAACCAATCATCTGCTTCCTAAATGTTCCACATTTCCTTCCTCTGAGCTCAGAGAAATGTGGAGCTTCTGAAGCAGCGGAGGAGCAGATTATCATCTACAGAGCCGACACTCTGCTCGGCCTCTGCAGCGCCCCCTGCAGGAGGAGCAGAATTATCATCTACAGAGCCGACACTCTGCTCAGCCTCTGCAGCGCCCCCTGCAGGAGGAGCAGATTATCATCTACAGAGCCGACACTCTGCTCAGCCTCTGCAACGCCCCCTGCAGGAGGAGCAGGATTATCATCTACAGAGCCGACACTCTGCTCAGCCTCTGCAGCGCCCCCTGCAGGCGGAGCAGGATTATCATCTACAGAGCCGACACTCTGCTCAGCCTCTGCAGCGCCCCCTGCAGGAGGAGCAGGATTATCATCTACAGAGCCGACACTCTGCTCAGCCTCTGCAGCGCCCCCTGCAGGAGGAGCAGGATTATCATCTACAGAGCCGACACTCTGCTCAGCCTCTGCAGCGCCCCCTGCAGGAGGAGCAGGATTATCATCTACAGAGCCAACACTCTGCTCGGCCTCTGCAGCGCCCCCTGCAGGAGGAGCAGGATTATCATCTACAGAGGAAAACTACAGAGCCGGGGGAGACGTGGGGGTGATATTCCAAGAAAAAAAAAAATCTTAGATTAAATTTGTGACCTCACGAGAAAAAAACGTTGACATTGTCTGAGATTAAAGTGGCAAAGAACTCGTAAATTTATGAGAAAAAACAGTGAAACTAAATAACTTTGAGAGGTTTTTTCTCATGAATTTAGGTCTTCAGTCTCAGAATTTTCTTGCAAATTTGTGACTTTACGATTTTAGAATTTTCATGTTTTTGTCTTGTAAATTTACGACTTTAATCTTGAAAATTTTAAGTTTTTTTTCTCTGAATATTACCCCCCCTTCTCCATCTCCATTTTTTCCTCACCCTACCATGGCCCTAATCTGCCATCGTACATAAGACGGGCTCTGTGAACATTTTTAAACCACAACTGAAAACCTATTCATTCAACATCGCTTTCAGCTGTCACACTTCCTTTGTTTTATTCTTTTATTGTTCTATTACATATTTTATTGTTTTTACGTCCTCTGTTTTACATTCTCTTCCTTTTGTTTATACATATCTTACTGTTTCTAAATCTTAATTTGCTTTGCCTCCATCTTTCATGCATCTTACTGACATTTGTTTTACTGCCTCTGCTCTTTGGTTTTCAGGTGATTTACCTGGGTTTATCACACAGGATTTGCACATCAATTCGCCTGTTTTGGTCCCTTGTTTTTTCACTTTATTGTAAAGCACGCTGAGCCACACCCCCTGTATGAATGGTGCACTATAAATTAAGTATGATTGTAATTTATTATTATTATTATTGTTGATAGGCTAAAGGTTCCCGCCCTGCTCCAGTTGGTTTTCCTACTTGCGATGTGGTTGTTTTTGGCGTTGAGGGCGAACAGCGTCTGCAGCTCGGTGAAGCTCGTCCAGCTGTCGACCCGGCCGGTGAAACCTCGCAGGTACTGCAGATCGACAGCGCTGCAAACACACACACACACACACACACACACACACACACACACACACATTACTCCTGCCGTACTGAGTATCCCCGTGCTGTGATTGGCTGCCACGCTCACCGCCATGTGTCCTCACCTCTGGTGGCCGTAGCGGAGGTTGGGGTCGAGCTCGCTGAGGCTGCTCACGTCCACACAGTGCGGAGCGCCGTCGACGAAACAGCGCCACCTGCAGGAGGCACAGAAACAACAGAGGGGTGAGGTCTGGTTCTTTGTGTGTGGCATGTACGATGGCTTATCAGGGCCATTGTAGGGAGAAAAAAAAATACATAACTGGGCAGAGGCGGTAATATTCAGAGAAAAAGCTCAGAATTTCCAAAATTTAAGTCACAAATTTACAGGAAAAAAACTCAAAAAAATTGAGCATTTAGTAACAAGGAAATTTATGGAATGAAAGGAAATCACAAATTTGTGAGTTTTTTTCTTGTAAATGTACGACTAGATGGTTTTTTCTCGGCCTCCCACAGCTCCACAATGTCTTTTTCCCCCTATGTCGATCCTAATATGCCGTTGTAGTTCAGAGTCCTCTTGCTGCTGAAATCTCCTCATTAGTTGCTAATCCACAACACTGGATTTGTGTCTCTCCATTCACTTCCACAGCAAAACAGCAAAATAACAACAATAAAATAACACTTTCAGCACAGAAACCAACACCAACAAAGAAGAACATGACAATATAAAAAATAACAACTCCTGGTACCCATTTTTTTTCCATAATTGTATTTACAATTATTAGTTTAAGTATTGTTTCTTCTTTTCTGTTTGTTTCTTCCCAGTACTATTTTGCTATGTGGAAGTTTCCTACCTGCCGGATCTACTTTCTGGCTGCATCGCTGTCAAAATGCTATGCTATATTATGTTTCTTTTTCTTTTACTTTTTTAAAATTATTGGTATAACACATAGAAATTGTTTATCTTTATTTCTGGTGAAACTTCATTTTTATGTTTTTTTTTTTTTTTTTTTTTTTTACTTCTGGACATCACAAATATGGATTTAGACTCTTAGATCTCCTTTCCAACTTAACTAGAAGCTAAATTATAGCCATTTCCAGTTGTTGGTGATTAATTAGCTCATTATGCTAATTACTCAAATTACCCAGTACTCAACTTTTAGCAACCAAGCTTCATCTCATCTGCTGAGCCTGTACACAACGTTTAAATCATGAAAGCTCATTGGAAGCAGCACGGCTGGGCTTCATACAGGGGCTTCCAGTGGACTGTCTTCCTGTTCAGAAAATCGCCGCCTGCTTTAGAGAATTTGGACGTCCTGTTACCTGATGCGTTCCTGTTGTCGCTGCAGCTGACCGCTCCGCTGCTGCCTCAGTTTCTCCTCCGTCTCCTCGCTCAGCAGACACACTGACAGCAACAAGGGTATCATCATCATCATCATCATCATCATCATCATCATCATTAGTGTTTAGATGTTTCCAGACATCTTGGTCCCCACGTTTCCTGTCCTCCAGTGAAAAACGACCTAACAGCTTGTTTGTACAGCGGTTTATTTGACCACCAGGTGAAATTAGTCTGCAATGGTGTATTAGGGCGATTGAAAGGAGGGACAACAAATGAGCGGTGGAGGGTGGGGGTGGTGGTTTTTTTTAATCATAAATGTACTACTTAAATGTCACAGAATATCAGAGTTTTTAAGAGTCTTTAATCTCGGAAATTTTAATTTTTTTTTCTCAGAATATTACCCTCCCCAGCTCTGTGTTTTTTCTCCCTACAGTGGCCCTAATATGCTGTTGTACCAGTAAAGTTAAATATCTGAAGACGTGTGAAGGGGATCAAGAAGCAGAAACATCAACAGTGTCAATGATCTTACTCTCTCCGCTCCGCAGCTCCATGTCGCCATCTGCTGACCGCAGCCAGCGCTCACACATGAACGCCTCCACCTCCGGATCCTCAGGCCCCGCCCCTTCCTGCTCGGCCTGTCCGTCAGCCAGCCGGCGGACCTCCACCCGGCGGCAGTGCCAGTCCAGGTCGGGGAAGCCGGGCCGAGGCTCGAGCCTCAGCCGGACCAGCAGCAGGCGGCCCAGCGTCCCGCTGGGCCGAACCCGGACCACGCAGCTCTGACAGGACAGGACGACACGTCAGCGTTACAGTACAACACTTCAGTTGGTGACACATTTTTGAGATCAATTGAGAAATAAAAAAGTCCTTCAATGCATCCTGGGTCACATGTCTGTTTACACCTCTAATGTGATGTGGACAAAAGCGTCCCAGGACTCTGAATGTCCTGAGAGACAGACCGAGGACACACTGCTGCTGTTGACACCTGAGCTGAGAGCTGCCAGGGCCTGTGTGTCGATTCTGACTTCTGATTTCCTCAGCATGACACTCGTTATCACTGCTGAGCACTAGATGGTGCTAAAGAATCATAATACAACATAAGGTACCTTTAAAAAATCACAAAAACAAAAACGTCTTCAAAAACAAAACTAAGAGCTGTTTTTACTGGAAGTAGGAAACCCACCGATCCAGGTACGAGATGCTGGTCGGCCTCGTTCACAGTGAGGGGCGGAGTCTCGCCCTCAGAGCCAATCAGGCTGAGCCTCAGGAGGCTGTAGGTTCCGGAGGCGGGGTCAGGCGAGGTGTGGACCACCACCTCAAACTCCTGGCAGGAACTCGCCATGCTGGACAGGAAGTGACTCGGCTGGGGACGACAGAGGGACGAGGAGGGTTAGGACGACGCACACAAACAGAGACATGAAGCCAGAGCAGAGAACAGAGGCTTCAGGTCGCCAACCTGAAAAGAGGCAAGCAGCTACAGCAAAGTTTGTTTCTTCGAGCCAAATCTCAAAGTGACGGAGCTGCGGAGGAAACAGCTGATTCAAACTGCGTGCTGAAAGTGTGTGACACGGTGTGCTTCAACCAATGACACGCGTTGTCAAATGTCAGCCCTGCCAGAAACACCACGGCCACTCGAGTGGATTAGCGAGCTGCCGGCTTGCAAAAGAATTAGTCGCCTAATCAGCTGCTGTGGATGAAAGTCCAGACGCAGCTGGAGGTGTTCCTGGGTGCCCAGCTGTCCGTTACTGAAGACCTCTTGGTCTTAAACTGAGGCACAAACCACCAGAGGCCAGCACACTGTCAGACAGGTGGAGGGCTACAGCAGCGAAACAGGGTTACCGTGGGATAAACTGGTGGGACTGGTAAGCGATGGTGCGCCTGCTGTGTGAGCGGGGAAAACTATTTGTTTCAGGTTTTTTCTTGTAAATTTTAGGACTTCAGTTTTCTCCCTACAATTGCCATAATACACTATATGACAGCATATTAAGGCCATTGTAGAGGGCAAAAAACATTATGAAGCCGGGGAGAGTTAGTGACGTTCCTAGAAAAAAAAACAAGGATATTCTCTGAGATTAAAGTGGTAATTTATAATTTTTTTTAAATTTATGAATTCACAATTATTCTTAAATTATAAAGTCCCAAAATTATGAGGAAAAGCTGAACCCTGAAAATAGTTTTTCTTTTACATTTTTTAAAACATTTTTGTTCAAGGAACCACATCATTTCACTTTGCTGTATCTGGTTCTTGCTTCCTTGAAAAAAAAAAAAAAAAAAAAAAAAAAAAAGTATAAGAAAAACTGGTGGGACTGGTAAGCGATGGTGCGTCTGCTGTGTGAGCGGGGATGCCCGAGGAGAAGCGACTGCTCACCTGCGTTCCATGGAACATGTGATGACAGTGGTTACACAAATTAATGAATATAGTGAATTTAATCTGTTAATTTTATCAGGTGTTCTGCTCTGGAGCGCTTACAATGAGATCTCACTGCACAAGAACACACACACCTCTTATTAAGACTGAGTCCTGACTGCAGTGTCCTGGGTTTGCAGGCCGTTTGCTGCAGGACGTCCTGTCTTTCTCTGTTGTGACTGTCAAATAAAGCAGAGATGCCAAGAAAATTATCTTTACAAAAAGAACTGGGAGTTACAGCACGGCGGCACGCTCAAAGCCAAGTTTAGCTCTGTTGACTCTCTGTGTGTGTGTGCTATACTAACCCCATGTACTGTACTGTCTTCTCTATGTGCTCAGTGATATCCTTCTCTGTGTGTTTAACATCCTGTCTCTGCGCCACATCATCCTAACACCCTGCGTGTCTCAGCTAGATATTTAAAATTCACCACAACTGTTTAAATAACCTACAGCTGAGCGGCGAATTCATGATAAACTAAATTAGATAATCCGTAAATAAATAAGACATAAAGTTCAGTGTGTTCCCTGGAAGATTGTAGATGAGGCTCGCTGAACAGAGAGCCGCTCTGTCAGCACGATTCTTGTTGTGTGATAAGAGCTCATGTGCTCATTTCCAAGATGTTTGACTTGCAAATGAGTGTGTCGCTGCCGCCCCCGCCCCCCCTCACACACACACACACACACACACACACACACACATGCACACACACACACACCTGCCCGCCTTCGCACTCTCAAATCTGAGGCATGAGCTTCTGCAGCACACGCACACACACACACACACACACACACACACACACACACACACACACACACACCATACATTTCCTCGAGTACAGTATTCACATTCAGGTTTGACATTTTACCCTGTCAGGTGAGAAAATAATCAAATGAGTCTCTGGTAAATCAGTAACCTGCTGCATTTCATGATGCTACTTTAAACTAAGACACACACACACACACACACACACGTTGGTTTCCATCACTTCTGGGGACATTACATTGACTTACATTCATTTCCTGGAGATTTATCCTAACCTTAACCCTAACCACTACCTGCCTAACCCTAACCCTTAACCTAACCCTAACCTAACCCTAACCTTAACCCTAACCACTACCTGCCTAACCCTAACCCTAACCCTAACCTTAACCTTAACCTAACCCTAACCACTACCTGACTAACCCTAACCCTAACCCTAACCTAACCTTAACCTAACCCTAACCACTACCTGACTAACCCTAACCCTAACCCTTAACCCTAACCTTAACCCTTAACCCTAACCACTACCTGACTAACCCTAACCCTAACCTTAACCTTAACCCTAAAGTTATCTTAGCTTTAAATCAAGTCTTTTTGTCCCCATAAGGGAGGCGAGTCCCCACAACATGACTGTGTAAACAGATTTATGTCCCCACAACATTAGCAATACCAGGTACACACACACACACACACACACACAGACCTCGTTGTATTGTATTCACTCATGAGAGAACGAGTGGAAATGTAGGAAAACTGCAGTACGGCTCTTATTTTGGTAAGCTGAAGTTCCTCTCTCTTGGCGGGTGTTCAGTGAACCTGTTCACCTGATTCTACGTCACATTTCTGCTGAAGCGGCTTCCAGGTTTGACTTTGGTCCCTCCAGCAGCACAGAGTCTCCTCCATGTTGAGTCTCTGCTGAGGCTCCATCACTCTGACACTGAGGGAAACACTCGGAGCCAAGATGCTGCTGCTTTATAGCTGCAGAATCACATCAAATAGAACAGGTCTGCATGTCTCGTGCATCACGTCAGACACATTTCCCTGGAATTCAGCGGCTCGTGTTTGGGATCTTTGGAAACCTCCTCCAAAAAGAGCTGTTTTGGATTCCAGACCCTTTGCTGAATACTTCCCAGCCCCTTTTTGTATTTATTTATCTACTTAATTTTCAAGGAAGGAATATCCAAAAACAACTTGCTTTTCTCTGAGTCTGATACCCACTACCTGTTTAGTTTGGCAGTCAGCGCTCCTACTTGTCTTTTCTTAAATCTTTAGTGCAGTCTGAGGGAAAAGCAGACACACACACACACACACACACACACACACACACACACACACACACACAGACAGACAGACAGACAGGTAAACATACCTGCAGAGCAATGCTTCCTCTCCAGATCAGCGATCAGAGCCAACACACATCATATTTATATTAACAGTGCGCTCGGCCCCGCCCACCGCTGCAGCACTTCCTGTTCCCCCTGAAAGGTAAAAAGACAGAAACAATAACAAACAAATAACAATAATAACAATAAATAACAAAAATAAATAATAACAATAAAAAACTGCAAGTCACAAAAAAGCAACAGCTTGTATACACACGCTAATAAAATACTGCAGCAAACTGTCAGAGTATTGATCCAGGTGGTGAGCTCAGAGCCACGCCCCCACCGACACCTGGACCGTTAGACAGTGGGTCTCGAACACGGGGTACGCGTTCCCCTAGTGGTACACTGGAGCACCGCAGGGGGTATGTGAGATTATTGTTAATTTAAAAATATATCAGTCATACATAATGCCTAAAATAATTATCTTATGCCTTTAAGTTCAATTAAAAATGTAAATGTAAGTTTGATAAACCACATTCTACACATTTTATGACTTGAGTTTTCCGTATCCTCAGTATAAGGTTGTTGTTTCAGACACTGATGGACAGGGGCGCCGCATATGGGGGGAAAGTTTGGACAATTCCAAGGGCCCTTGCCTGACAGGGGCCCCAAAAAATAGGTAAAAATAGGTAAAAACTAATATAAAATTATTAAACCATCATCGAGTAAATATATAAATATAAAAATTATATATATATATATATAAAGTACAGGCCAAAAGTTTGGACACACCTTCTCATTCAATGCGTTTTCTTTATTTTCATGACTATTTACATTGTAGATTCTAACTGAAGGAATCAAACTATGAATGAACACATGTGGAGTTATGTACTTAACAAAAAAAGGTGAAATAACTGAAAACATGTTTTATATTCTAGTTTCTTCAAAATAGCCACCCTTTGCTCTGATTACTGCTTTGCACACCCTTGGCATTTTCTCAATGAGCTTCAAGAGGTAGTCACCTGAAATGGTTTTCACTTCACAGGTGTGCCTTGTCAGGGTTAATTAGTGGAATTTCTTGCTTTATCAATGGGGTTGGGACCATCAGTTGTGCTGTGCAGAAGTCAGGTTACTACACAGCCGACAGCCCTATTGGACAACTGTTAAAATTCATATTATGGCAAGAACCAATCAGCTAACTAAAGAAAAACGAGTGGCAATCATTACTTTAAGAAATGAAGGTCAGTCAGTCCGGAAAATTGCAAAAACTTGAAATGTGTCCCCAAGTGGAGTCGCAAAAACCATCAAGCGCTACAACGAAACTGGCACACATGAGGACCAACCCAGGAAAGGAAGACCAAGAGTCACCTCTGCTTCTGAGGACAAGTTCATCCGAGTCACCAGCCTCAGAAATTGCAAGTTAACAGCAGCTCAGATCAGAGACCAGATAAATGCCACACAGAGTTCTAGCAGCAGACCCATCTCTAGAACAACTGTTAAGAGGAGACTGCGCCAATCAGGCCTTCATGGTCAAATAGCTGCTAGGAAACCACTGCTAAGGAGAGGCAACAAGCAGAAGAGATTTGTTTGGGCCAAGAAACACAAGGAATGGACATTAGACCAGTGGAAATCTGTGCTTTGGTCTGATGAGTCCAAATTTGAGATCTTTGGTTCCAACCGCTGTGTCTTTGTGAGACGCAGAAAAGGTGAACGGATGGATTCCACATGCCTGGTTCCCACTGTGAAGCATGGAGGAGGAGGTGTGATGGTGTGGGGTTGTTTTGCTGGTGACACTGTTGGGGATTTATTCAAAATTGAAGGCACACTGAACCAGCATGGCTACCACAGCATCCTGCAGCGACATGCCATCCCATCCGGTTTGCGTTTAGTTGGACCATCATTTATTTTTCAACAGGACAATGACCCCAGACACACCTCCAGGCTGTGTAAGGGCTATTTGACCAAGAAGGAGAGTGATGGAGTGCTGCGGCAGATGACCTGGCCTCCACAGTCACCGGACCTGAACCCAATCCAGATGGTTTGGGGTGAGCTGGACCGCAGAGTGAAGGCAAAGGGGCCAACAAGTGCTAAACACCTCTGGGTACTCCTTCAAGACTGTTGGAAAACCATTTCAGGTGACTACCTCTTGAAGCTCATGGAGAGAAAGCCAAGAGTGTGCAAAGCAGTAATCAGAGCAAAGGGTGGCTATTTTGAAGAAACTAGAATATAAAACATGTTTTCAGTTATTTCACCTTTTTTTGTTAAGTACATAACTCCACATGTGTTCATTCATAGTTTTGATGCCTTCAGTGAGAATCTACAATGTAAATAGTCATGAAAATACAGAAAACACATTATTGAATGAGAAGGTGTGTCCAAACTTTTGGCCTGTACTGTACATATATATATATATATATATATATATATATATATATATATATATATATACATATATATATACATACATATATATATATATATATATATATATATATATATATATATATATATATATATATGCTGATGGAGCTGTGTTGGAGCCGCTG
>NC_043993.1:38074130-38149130 GCF_902150065.1 Myripristis murdjan
TGGTGGGTCGCGTCATCGGTTCTTTCTCTGGCTCCTGTTTAGCCTGCTCCAAGTTGGTGCTTGCTTGGAACTGATTTGGCACCAGTTTGGCCGGTGCTTGGGTGGTGGGAAAACAAAGAACTGGTGCTGAGTCAGGCTCCGGCTCCGAACCAGCCCTGGAACCGCTTTGGTGGAAAAGGGCTAAGAGAGGATTTAGGGATCGCGCAGATCTGCTGGCATTTCCTGACGATATTCTCCATGAGCGGTACAGATTATCATCTGAGGGAATACATACACTGGCTCACTTGTTGAGCCAAGTGTCAGGAATGCCACGGAGAGAAGTTGTGCGCTCACAGTAGGACAAACGGTGTGCGTGGCACTAACAGTAGACCTGGACAATGCAGGTCTGCTGTTTGTTAGAAATATTCCGTTGTATCACAGACTTTGTTATAGTAGCCTACTTTTTTTTTTTTAAGGAAACCCCTTATATTATAACGGTGACGTCACAGCATCCAAAGGTGCTGATTGGACGGGAGCAGCCCGTGGTGATTCAAACGCACTCCAAACGCCACTTATTCCCATTTAGAAAAAAAGATTTAACAAAAAAGGAGCAAACAAACATGAACAGAAATGGCTCCATAATTCAAGTTAAACTTCAAATGTAACAAACAATTATCTGAAACTACTGACAAGGAGCTCTAAGCAGCGTAAATAGTGGTCAAAACTGTCATGTAACCATGGTAACCACCGCCTGCTCCGTCACCCACACACACCTTCAGTCACCTGACTTCACCTCAGGCTTTACAACACTCCCATAAAGCTACTGAAGTTACATATTTCTAAATTAAAATCCATAATACTGAATGAATGTATAGAATATAATGAGAGTCAGTGTTGACATACACATTCACTCGGTCAGCAGTTTTCTGCCAGCTCTCCTCTCTCGCCTTATTTGCGGCCACAGTGTTGCTCTTAGCGTTAATATTATTTTTAAAATGTTCATATCTTTCCATGAGGACAAGCTGCTGCTCTTGCATGAACTATGCAGCCCGTGAACGGTCCATTTTTCATGGAAGTAGAATCATATGATGCCAAAACGCCCCCTTTTCTGTGAAGGCGCACAGAGCACAAAGCTGACAGCCGGGCTTAACAAACCTTGATGAGAACCGCCGTCGTGACACCACTTAACTTTGACTGGAGCTTCAGGTTTGGTTGAGCCTGATAGTGAACACACAGCCTGGGGATGTGGAGCCTTCAGAGGACAGCCTCTGAGCAGGAATGATGATGATAACAATAATAATCATGAAAACAACAACAATAATAACAATAATGATGTGGAAACACTGGAAGGTTTTAGCATGGAGATGAAGAGACACTGAAGTCTGTGTGTGTGTGTGTGTGTGTGTGTGTCTGTGTGTGTGTGTGTGTGTGTGTGTGTGTGTGCAGAAGATGAAGCGCGAGCTGGACCAGCTGAAGAACAGACTGATGGTGAGAAGCTCCTCTCGGCTACAAGAAAAAAATCTTGCCAATAAATAAAATTCTAATAATAATCATAATAATAATAATTATTATTATTATAATAGCTATAAGATAATTATAGATATTTTATAGATCATTTTCTGGACATTTTTCCCAGCCTTGTCATCATTATCTATTAATTCTCTCTCTCATTACTCACTTTTTTGTTTTTTTGTTTGGTTGGCAGATCATTTTCTTGTAACTTTTTCTAATTTCTTGCAAATCTTTGGGCCATTTCTCGCCAGAGGCGCCAAAGAGTTAGTTAGTTAATTACTTAGTGACACATGACCAGAAAACAAACAAACAAAAACAAAAAAAACCAAAGAGCAGAGGAGTGTCTGCAGACTGATCTGAGTGTGTCTGCAGGAGGAGAGCCAGAGGATCAGAGCCGAGGCCAAACTGGACATCAACCTGGAGAGCAGCAGGATGTCCGACATGGTGACACACACACACACACACACACACACACACACACACACACACACACACACAAAACACCTGTTTCTGTAGAGCACACAGCAGCCGGTGTGTATACGTGTGTAATCTGTGTGTGTGTGTGTGTGTGTGTGTGTGTGTGTGTGTGTGTCAGTTCACGGAGCAGGAGAAGAAGCTGATGGAGGCGAGCAGCGAGTTTCACCGGAAGGTAAAAGAAATGAATGAACTAAGAATGAAAAGAGACTTTGCTCTGTGTTCATGATGGAGCCGCGCACGTCCACAGATTAAAAAACAGAAATGTTGGAATAAATCCTCTGAAACGCTCGATTTCCTTCACGACCACGTCAGAAAAAAAGAGATGATCAGCACATAAATGACCACAACATCAGCAAAAAAAAGGAAAAATTTACTACAAAGTTACGAGAAAACCAGCACATAGTCTCAGAAAACCGTCTGGTAAAAACTGTAGGAAAATTACCAGAACGTCAGCAAATTTGTTAAAAAAAAAAAAAAAATAGTGGAAGAAAGAAAGAAAGAAAGAAAATGGGCAAAAAATGTCAAAATAAAACGTAACATGAGCCAAAAGTCATTGACACCCAGGAGAGAACAGGGCCCTTCATGCTGCTGCTGCTTTTCACCACGTCATGCAAGAAGGCCTCTGATTGGCTCGTTCTCACATGTTTACATGTTTGCATGACACTGATTGGCTGGAGAGGGAGGGCAGCTGGGATTCAGTTCAAATCAGTTCAGTGAAACTCTGTGTGTTTCTTTGCTGCCTTGCTCAGCGGGCGGAGATCGAGCACGACAACATGGAGACCAACCGGAAGATCGACCTGCAGGTGGCGTCGCTCAAAACCATCCTGGAGTCTCTGAAGCTGGAGACCATCCGCTACCTGGCAGGTGTGTGTGTGTGTGTGTGTGTGTGTGTGTGTGTCCGGACCATCAGCTGAGAGCCTGGAGATGAATTTGAGCTGCAGCTCCGCTCTGCGTGTCACATTATTATGGTCATAAATCTGAATAAACATTGTGGTTTGGTTATTTTTCTATTTATTTAGAGTGTGTGAGTGTTAGTACATTCAGGTGGGAATATATTTTTCGTTCAGACGTGTGGAGGTCAGAGGTCAAGAGAGCGACATGCCAGTTTTTTCCTCGTCAAAATGGAGCCGATGTCTCTCCGCTAGTCTGGTTCCACACGATCCAGGAACCTGAGCGCTAAACGAGCCGCTGTGAGGGGCCGTGGTTTCAGTGTGTGTCGGTGTGTGTCGGTGTGTGTCGGTGTGTGTCGGTGTGTGTCAGTGTGTGTCGGTGTGTGTCGGTGTGTGTCGGCTCTCGGACAGACGGACTAAAGTTTCCTGTTTCCTGTTTCCTGTCTGCAGCGACGGTGTTTTCCTGCCTGGCCATCGCTCTCGGCTTCTACCGGCTGTGGAGGTGAAGGAGCCCAGAGCGCCGCGGCACCGACGTTCAAACCTCCAGCCGATCAGCCAGCCCACGCATCACCAATCACTTCTAATATTGATAGTCATTGAAAGGTTTTTGATTTTATCCAGTGGAAACACCAACAGAGCTGCTTGGTCTGGTTTTACATGCCGTACCTGTTGGCCTGAAGGAGACTCTGGATTTATTTTTCACGCTTCATACACAAAATGATTCATTCAGATAATAACAGACAGTGGACCGGTGCGGCTCTAATGTTCAGTGATGCTGGCTGGGCTGCAATGAAACGCAAAGAAACAACAAAACAAAAACCTCAGCCGACCTTTGATTTGTTTCATCTTTTAAACCAAAAGCACATCGTCAGCTCGGCTGCAGGTTTGGCTCCTTTCCATCATTTTTTAATTCTTTTAAAGTGGCAGACATCTTTATTATTATTACTGGTCATCCCTGAAGAGGCTAATTAAAACAACACTTGACCTAAAAACCGCGTGGAGCCTGAACCTGCAGAGCTCACGCAGTTTAAACCTCCGGGGAGTCGGAATCCTATGAAGTGCATCGAGGCGTCTTGTACTTCCTGTCACAAAACGTCCCTGTTCACCGATTGGCCTCCATCAGGGCGGTGGCAGCAAGCGCAGATGGGCGGAGTTGACCGTTGTGTGTAGCACAAGGCATTATGGGAATTTGAGTGTTGACAATTCTGCAATCCTAAAACGTGGAAGTATGAGTCTTGCAAAGTAATAACATTTTAGATAATAATAATAAAATAAGATTTTTTAACCTGCTTTTTAAATTTTTGTTTTATTGTAAAGTCACAAAAATGAAACGTTTGTTTGTTAAACATGTATGTTATATTTCCATTATATAAACAACAAACATAAACAATATGTTGTTATTCAAGGGAGTAAATTGTCTCTGTCTAACAAAGAGGTGTACCCCAGGGGTCGATGCTGGGTCCACTACTTTTCTTTATTTTTATTAATGATCTCTCTTTAATCTGCTCTAATTCCTCTGTACAGCCATATGCAGATGATACTCATTTATACTTCTAAACCTCATTTACTGCAAATCCAAACTGCCCTCCAATCTGATTTCAATACCTTACAAAACTCTTATCTAGTAAATTATTGCTGAGAAAAACAAAATATTACATCATGACCCTTGGATCAAGACGTGGCCTTAAAACAAAATGTAATGATCCGATAATAAAGTGTCATGATGGTCCTGATCAAATTAAATACTCGGGTTTGAACTTACATTCAAGCCTCACATTAATTCTGGTCTCTGTAAAATGTTTTGGAGCCAGCGTGTTAGTCAGATCCAGAAACCGTTTTACTCTCCGGATGTGAAAGAAACCTGCCTCACAGCTGCCATGTTTTCACTCTGCTGATGTTGTTTATCAAAATGCATCTAAAACTAACCTTGGAGCCCCTCATACTCGAGGATGTTGCTGCAGAAATCCACGTTGTGTGATGCAGAACTCGGCCTCGGCTCGGTGTAGGAAGACACTCAGCGGCTTCAGTTCCTCTTCAGATGTGGACATTTGAACTCTGCTCATGATCTGCAGCAGGTTTTGGCGCCATATTCATCCAAATATGAACTGAGAACATTCATGAGGCGTTCCTCTGTTCCACTCCTTCAGTCAGAAGAACAGCTGGAGAATGAGCTGTTATGTTTGAGGCTCCTTCAGTCTGGAATTTCTCACCTTCACACGTCATTTCACAGCTTTAAAAATAGTCTGTCTTCTTATTTTGACATTAATTGTGCATGTTTTAGATGATGCTATCTATATACAACATAAAATTCAGAGTGTGTTCTATATTATTTAGTCTATTTTTGCCAAGCTTTGCACGACGTGTTCATGGCCTCTCTGTGGCCCTCTAGTGGTCGCCTTCATCTCTCTGATGGCTGTGAGTTGGTTCTCTCAGTTCTGTTGTGTTTATTGAATTATTGTTGTGTTTTTGTCTTTTCTGTCACTTTAAAAGTCTCTGTTTTGTTTCTTGTCTTTGGCTTTGGCTCGCAGTGTGTGTCAGGACCCCGTCGAAAACCAGGGGGTTCATATCCTGATGAATAAACTTAATGTCATCATTCAGTTCTGTCTAAAATGTGAGTCTGACTGCTGACTGTATCTGGTCAAAGTCTGTGTGAGAGAGAGAGAGAGAGAGAGAGAGAGAGAGAGAGAGAGAGAGATTCAGATGGAGCCCGGGTCACAAACCCCACAGCCAATCAGCTGCCAGATGTCGGGGCGCTGATTTGAAACGACGGCTTCACATCAACAACATCAGTGCAACTAAAAGATTCACTGGAAAAAAAACCCAACACCTTTTCATGGTCAGATTATAAAATATGGCACAATATTCAGGACATGGAGTGGGCGGAGCCTATTGCATATTCACAGATCTGCACATTTTTAATGTTACGTCAAGGGATTTTTTTTTTCATGGAAAACATTTCTAAATATGTAATATTGATTTTTAGGGGATTAATAAATGCCTGGAGGGGAACTTTAAATGGAGCAGAAGAACAAGAGGAGGTGTAAATAAATAAAAACATATCAGGTAAAGGGGGGAGGAAGGGAGAGAGAGAGGGAGGCGACGATAAAAACATAAGGACATGTTTTATGGCAGTAACATCTCCCAGCACATCAAACCCACGTGATGCTTCAAAGTCCTTTCCAGTCATTTCTTTTTTATGCATTTAAGGATTTTCCCCCCAAAAGTCCTGCATTTGGCGGCGAGGCCACAGAGTGTGGATTAGTGTGTCCAATAAAAACCATTCAGGATTTCAAATTGAGCGAGTCTAATTCTTACGTCTCCTGACAGTTTCCTCTGGTTCTGACATATCCTGATCCATCCTCTCTCACTGAACTGAAGGCTGACGTTTTTAGGAAGAAACTGTTGAAACTGCCTGCAGCTGCTCCCTGTGGTGTGACTGACACTGACACTGACACAGACACTGACACTGACACGGACACGGACACTGACACTGACACAGACACTGACACTGACACTAACACTGACAGACACTGACACACACTGACACAGACACACACTGACACTGACACAGACACTGACAGACACTGACACAGACACTGACAGACACACACTGACACTGACACAGACACTGACACTGACAGACACTGACACTGACACTGACAGACACTGACACAGACACTGACACAGAAACTGACTGACACGGACACTGACACTAACACAGACACTGACACAGACACAGACACTGACACACACAGACACTGACACTAACACAGAGACTGACACAGACACTAACACAGACACGGACACTGACACTGACACACACAGACACTAACACAGACACGGACACTGACACTAACACAGACACTGACACTAACACAGACACTGACACAGACACTAACACAGACACTGACACTGACACTAACACAGACACTGACACAGACACTAACACAGACACGGACACTGACACTAACACAGACACTGACACTAACACAGACACTGACACAGACACTAACACAGACACTGACACTAACAGACACGGACACTGACACTGACACAGACAGACACTGACACGGACACAGACAGACACTGACAATGACAATGACACAGACCGAGACACAGACACTAACACAGACACTGACACAGACACTAACACGGACACAGACAGACACTGACACAGACACTGACACTGACAATGACACAGACAGACACTGACACGGACACAGACACAGACACTGACACAGACACTGACACTAACACGGACACTGACACTAACACAGACACTGACACAGACACTAACACAGACACTGACACTAACAGACACGGACACTGACACTGACACTAACACAGACACTGACACAGACAGACACTGACACGGACACAGACACAGACAGACAGACACTGACAATGACACAGACAGAGACACAGACACTAACACAGACAGACACTGACACAGACACTGACACAGACACTAACACGGACACAGACAGACACTGACACAGACACTGACACTGACAATGACACAGACAGACATTGACACTGACACTGACACGGACACAGACACTGACACAGACACTGACACAGACACTGACACAGACACTGATACAGACACTGACACAGACACTGACACAGACACTAACACAGACACTGACACAGACACTGACAGACACTAACACAGACACTGACACTAACACAGACACTGACACGGACACAGACACTAACACAGACACGGACACAGACACTGACACAGACACTGACACTAACACAGACACTGACACTAACACAGACACTGACAGACACTGACACAGACACAGACACTAACACAGACACTGACACTAACACAGACACTGACACAGACACTGACACAGAGAGACACTGACACAGACAGACACTGACACAGACACTGACACAGACAATGACACAGACAGAGACACTGACACAGACAGAGACACTGACACAGACACTGACACAGACAGAGACACTAACACTGACACAGACAGACACTGACACAGACAGAGACACTGACAGACACTGATACAGACACTGACACAGACAGACACAGACACTGACACACACAGACACTGACACAGACAGACACTGACACAGACACAGACAGAGACACTAACACTGACACAGACAGACACTGACAATGACACAGACAGAGACACTGACACAGACACTAACACTGACACAGACAGACACTGACACAGACAGAGACACTAACACTGACACAGACAGACACTGACAATGACACAGACAGAGACACTGACACAGACACTGACACAGACAGACACTGACACAGACAGACAGACACTGACAGACACGGACACTGACACTAACACAGACACTGACACAGACAGAAACTGACACAGACACTGACACACACAGACTCTGACACTGACACAGACAGACACTGACAGACACTGACAGACACTGACACTGACACAGACAGACACTGACAGACACTGACACTGACACTGACAGACACTGACACAGACACTGACACACACAGACACGGACACTGACACTAACACAGACACTGACACAGACAGAAACTGACACAGACACTGACACACACTGACAGACACTGACAGACACTGACACAGACACTGACACACACAGACACTGACACAGACAGACACAGACAGACACTGACACTGACACTGACACAGACAGACACTGACAGACACTGACACTGACACTGACAGACACTGACACACACTGACACTGACACAGACAGACACTGACACAGACACTGATACACACAGACACTGACACTGACACAGACTGACACTGACACAGACACTGACACTGACACTAACACTGACACTGAAAACCATCTGCACTCAAGGGCCTGGTTCATTTATTAAAATAAGTTATAAATAGTCATGAAAACAAAGGAATGCTGCAGACACACCTGGAACACTCAGTGCCAACGTGCCGCCCACACGCCCCCTGCTGCTCCAGGTGGTGCGGTGCAGCGTGGAGGTGATGGAGGTGGCGCCCTCTGCTGGCCTCGTCCCTCTGCAGGTGTTTGGTTGGTGGTCCGGGGTGGACGGGTGGCAGAGCAGCCTTGGTGTGTTGTAGTGTAACAGGGTCAATTGTGCAGCAGCAATATGTTTATGTGTAAAAGATGATGTACAGTAGTTACTGTGTTATAATTACACAAAATCTGTGTGACCTTAAATTTATTTTATTTTTATTTATTTTAGTCTATACCTGACAGGTTGGGCCTCTGAGTCAGGATGTGGAACTTTTTTTTTGTTCAAGGTCTTTTTATTTGTAGTTAAGATTATACAAATACAGTTATATATACTTATATATACACAGGTCCAGTTGAATAAACCCCAACATAGCCCCCCACCCCCCACCCCCTTCTGCTCCAACAGAGCCCCATCCCAAATATTGTACCATCAAATAAACATTTTCACAAATAATCGTGTATATAATTAATACGTTCAATGTGACAAAAACTGTATGTGCACACATACATATACACATATGCATAGATACACACATACACAATTTAAAGAAAAAGAAAGAAAGAAGAAAAAAGGATAAAATTACATATAAAACAGGGTCAAAATTATAAAGCTACAAAATATCAGTGGCGTTCATGTTTTCTTTATGGTTAAGAAATGGTTGCCATATATCGTAAAATTTATGAGCACACCCTCTTGTAGAATAGCGAATTTTCTCCGGTGTGAAATGAAGCATACGGTGTTTAATCCACAGCTTAAAATACACAGGGATTTTGTTCTATTTAAGCAAAATTAGTTGTCTAGCTAAAAGGGATGCAAAAGCCATCATATTTTTTGCCTGACTAACATGTACATTTGGTGGAGTTACTCCAAATATTGCCATAATAGCAGAGGGGTCTATGGGTATTTTCAAAACATCTGAAAACTATGTGGAGCTTTAATTTGAGTCTGCAGCCCTACGTTCCCGTACGGTGCGACAGCGCCTCTGTAACTCGTGTTTTGGTGCCTTGACCTTCCCCTTTTCTTGCTGATCTCCGTGGGAGAGGTGAGAGAAATGTGTGTTTTAGCCTCTGCTGACTGCATTTGTAGGTTTGCTGGCTAGCTTGGCAAGGCAAGGCAAGTTTATTTGTGTAGCACATTTCAGCGACAAGGCAATTCAAAGTGCTTTACTTAGAGCATAAAGGCATTAAAACAATATAAAAGCAACATAAGAAAACATACATAAAAACAATTAATAAAAAGAAGCTAAAAGGAGAATAAGATAGAACAGGAAGTTAAAAGTTACAGTGCAGTGTAAAATATTAAACCTTAATGTGGTTTAATGGAAGGCAGCGGCAAACAGAAAAGTCTTCAGCTGTGATTTAAAAGAAGTGAGAGTCGCAGCAGATCTACAGTTTTCTGGGAGTTTGTTCCAGATATGTGGAGCATAAAAACTAAACGCTGCTTCTCCATGTTTAGTTTTGACTCTGGGGACAGAAAGCAGACCAGTCCCAGACGACCTAAGAGGTCTGGATGGTTCATAATTTAGCAGCAGATCAGAGATGTATTTTGGCCCTAAACCATTTAGTGCTTTATAAACCAACAGCAATATCTTGAAGTCAATTCTTTGACACACAGGAAGCCAGTGTAAGGATCTGGACTTGTCTTGAGGTGCTTGCGATGTGCATGTTTCTGTGTCATTTGATTTGTGTAGGGGCACAGTTTATGGAAGATCCTGACCGCAGGATTTTGTATTTATGCTACTCTCGTCAGATTAAATGAAGACTGCCTCCACAGACATCCTCGCCTGAGTCTGTTCCTCAGACACAGCCGGTCACAGTAGGCCCAGGCTCTTCAGGATTACAGGCCTGAGGGATGTCACCCCTGTCTGCTTTGGAGCTGGCATGATAATGGACAGCCTCTGAGGACCCGCCCTGTGGCGTGACACCCCGTGGGCCGGCTCGGTGGTCGTCGCTGGTCTTTTCTGGAGCTGCTGCTGGTGCGATGGTGCCGCCCCGCCCCGCCTGGAGGAGGTCTGAGGTGCCAGAGCGGCTCTGGGTCCCTGATGCTCCTCTGCAGGCTCGCCCCGGTGAGGTGAGCCTTCAGCGGGAGGTTTCCATCCTGTCATCCACGCCTTGTTGTCAGGAAACTCGTCCATGGTGCAGATGACGCTCTCTCTCTCTCTCTCTCTCTCTCTGCTGTGATGGTCACATAAAGCAGAAACCCCAGGAGATCTGCCCTCACAGTCTGACTGTGCAGAGAGCGGGTCTGTGAGACCGTCCCACACGGGGAGGGGTGACGCTCAGGCCCGTCTGATGTTGCCAGAAACCCGGTCGGGTGTGTTTCTTCCTCCCGTGGGACGCTGGACACGGTGGTGAAACATTTCCCTGCAGTGTCTTGTTGGTACCTGAGTGAAATGTTTCCTCCTCAGCTGTTTATTCAGTGTTTTGTTTAGTTTAATTCGCCTGAAGAAAATACAATTAAATGATGTGGGACAGCAGCGCCCCCCTGTGGTTGGAAGTTTATACAGCAGCAGGATGGAAGGAAGGAATTCATGGCTTTTACTTTAGTTTCTGTAACGGAGCAGCTTCTGTACTTTGTGATTTTACATTTACATGTTTTGCTGCAGTGAAGGGCCTGAGGTCGGGTCCAGACCCAGGATCAGCCTCGGTGCACGGGACGCCCTCTCAGGCAGGGAGCCACCGGGACGCCCCGTGTTATTGATTTTTAAAGTGAAGCCCTGCTTTCATCTTTCCTTCAGTTCATGAAAATGTTTTTTCACACCTCGTTCTTGTTTGGTCAGTTTTCCTTGGCGACAGCCAGACAGACAGAAACTCCTTCACACGAAATCAGAATCGGGACACTGGCTCTTTAAATCCACAGAACCTTTATTTAGTTTTCAGAACCGAAGTGACAATAAAAAGTGAGACACACCAATCACTGTTCACACCAACACAAAGCCACTTTCAGACTCCTCTTTATTGAAGACCGGCCCACAAATCAAACGCACCTTCCTGTTCCGACCGGGAAGCCTCGGCGCAGGCGAACTGGACCAAACCGGATCAATCTGGATCCAAACCGGCGGGGTTTCAATGCTTACCTTGGTTAACGGAGCCGACAACAACAACAACAACGAGTGGCACTTCAGCTACAGTTAATTCACATCCAACTCAGGAAGAACTCAGACTGAAACCTCAGGAATAAAATTAAACTCTGTACAAACTGACTGAGGGAGCCAAAACCATTAAAGCAAATTTCTGAGAGTCATAATCACGGCCCTTTTAGATTCAATCAATATTACACAAGAGATACCAAAAAATACTTTAATTTATAAATTAAATTATTTACATACATTTTCCCCCGAAAAACGAAAGAACTTTTTTCATATATTTTCTTTTTTTTTTTTGCAATTCTGATGTTTCAGTCCAGTAAACAGACCTGAAAGGAACAGGCAGAATCCAAATACAAAAATGTATTCATCACGTGGCGTCGCTGAAGCCCCGCCTCAGCTGTAAAAAAATATCAATATCTTCTCCTTTAAAAAACAAAACGCGCTCTGCTGCCCTTCCTGCTTCAGGAAATTGCACTCGCCGGCGTGACGCTCGCCTCCACAGGAACCTCCTCCTGCTCCCGCTTCACGTCCGGAGCCCCGCCGTCCTCGGGCTCCGCCTCCTGTTTGACGGCGGCGTCACAGGAAGTGACCTCGTCCTCCTCCGGCTCGCGCTTCACAAAGGCGCTGAGCGGGTTCTCGGTCAGCAGCTTGTTGGGCGACGGCGTGGCGTCGAGGAACGACGACGTCTGAGGAGGGAAACGCACGCCGGTCAGCACAACTCATCAAACTGAGCCGCAAAGGCTGATGGGACTTTGATACCCAGGCCCTAACCCTGACCCTGACCCTGACCCCCCGCTGAGCTACAGCAAACTACTGCAGAATGTCCCTTTAAACAGAAGATACTTACGTTCTTGTAATCTTCGTAACAGGACGGGTGGTACGGCTGCAACAGAGGAGACAGAGGACAGGTTAGAGTTTGGATCACCTGAGCACACCTGTCTGTCTGCCCTCCAGGTGAACACGCTGACGTCCGTCCAATCAGCTGCAGCTTTTGCTCGGTGTCACTTGTTGTCAGGCAGAACAGCTAAACTTTAAAGTGGGCTCAGGCTGACTGATGATTAAAAAGCTGAGTTTAGCTGCCGATGCTGTACGAGACAATTACATTAAATCTGTACATTTACAAGAAAAACATAAGAAACTTATGAGAACCAACTTTCAAATTATGAGAAAATAAATTCATAAATTCGCGACGAAAAAAAAACTTCAGTAAATTTTCACTTCAGTTATTTTTTTCTCCCCACAAAGGCCCTCATGGCCGGGCAGACAGTCACAGCGGAGTGAACGATGTGAACCATGGAAATATAAAGTTTAGACTTCATGAACCTTCATGGACGATGTGAACTTTGACCTCCTGGACAAACTGACGTCTAAGACCACGCAGCCTCCTGTCTCCTCCTGTCAGCCTCCTGTCTCCTCCTCATGCTTGTGGGAGCAGAGGTCATGGTTAAGGTGCTCTTTAGCGAGACTTTAAACGTACATTAGGAGAACTTTTAGCTTTAAGGGATTTAATGTATTTAATGTTTATTTATGATCTTCTTTAGTGTGAATTCATGTTAATGTTTTATCTTGGCCTGTAACTATTTTTTACTCTTCACTAGGGCTGCACGATTATGGCCAAAATGATAATCACGATTATTTTGATCAATATTGTGATCACGATTATTCATCACGATTATTCATCATGTTAGGGAAAGCATCTGTATTTTTATTGTACTACTTTTAAACAAACAATATATGAACAGTTTTCAATGCAAAATGAAACTTTAAATAAGACTAAATGCTTAATAATAATAAAATAAATAAATTAATAAAATTATTTGACTAGTGTGATCGCTCCGTTCCGTGCTTGAATACAGCACACTTCCCCCGCTCTGACACGGTTGGAAGGGGTGTGCTCCAGCACGGTACGGGCGTTCATGCACGAGCACATGCACGGTCACGCACGCAGCGCGCGAACGTGGATATGACGTAAATCATGCAACTTTCCTCCTGCCTCCGCAAAATCGCTTAATGCGCGCAGCGCCGCGTTGTGCAATCAATAATCAACCATGTTGTCTGTCTCGCTGTCCATTGTGCTGCTGCAACCGTGTATAAACAAAAGTTGATTTATGATGAAAGGTATATATAGCAGTCTGTGTGCGCCGCGCACCTGTCAGATCCGGCAGACCTGACCAGGTGGGCGCGGTGCCGGCCGCAGCACCAGCCAGCATCAGGTGGGCTGGCTGCAGCACCGCGCTGTGTGCGTGGCCACCCGGGTGAATGTAGCAGCCAGCTGACATGCTGCCCCAGCTGTCAGTTGGACCTTTCTGAAGGAGGCAGTTACCTCCGAAACTGTCAAGGTAAATAAACATCCCATGTCTGATTAAAAGAAACAGAAACGTCTTTTAGTTAAAAGGAAGACATGATGAATGTATTTGAACTACATTGATTCATGATGACGTCTGAACATGCCTGTTGTCATATTTGAACGTGACGACGTGCACACCAGGGGAAATCGCGCTTGGGCGCGTTTGGGCTTTAGGTAATGTGAGTGCAGGCCAGCCGGGGACTGGGGAGGGGGGGATTTTTGCTTTAGCACGATACGGAGCAAACAGCCCTGTGTGAGCGGCCCTGAGGAGCCTCTCTGACGGGGAACTTGTTGCAGGAACTGCCGTAGTTTCCCTTCTCCTCCCGACATGACTCGCTCTCATTAGTCCACCGAGTAACTTGAGGCTGCTGCTGCAGGTGCGCTTGCTTGTTATTTAGGCAGCTTAATGAAGCCTTAACCGTGCGTTCGCCCCCTGGTGGTTGGCTGACTACTGGCTGAGAAAGTGCTTGATTAGATTCGCAGCAGAGCCGCATTTTAAATGTAAATATCGCCGACGATCAGGCTCATTTAATCGTGGCAGCCAAAATCGTGATCACGATTAAAATTCGATTAATTGTGCAGCCCTACTCTTCACTGAGGTCTTTTGTGGGCATGACGGAGGGTACAGGCGCTGTAATTTCTGTTTTTCTGGATGAAATAAAGTTGACTTGACTCTTCCACCAACGAGCTGACTCAGCACAAAGCGTCATCGCCTGCTGAGGCTGAAGCTGCTGAGTCATCCTGATGTGCCGCAGACGCTCAGTTTTTAAAATTCTTTGTTAAAATCTATTTAAACTGCAGCAGGTTTCAGACTGACGCTCATCTGAGTCCACACACACACACACACACACACACACACACACACACACTCAACCCTGAGCAGTGATGTCACTGGTGATGTCATACCTTGCCGTCCACCCTGATGGCGTTCTTCAGGTGCCACTCCTCCTCCTCTTCCTCCCAGTACATCTCAAACGCCTCCTGGCAGATGTCACATGACTGCAACACACACACACACACACACACACACACACACACACACACACACACACACACACACACACCGCAGATCAGTCTTTCTGCTTCACTTCCTGTTTCAGTTGAATCAACCAAATGAAATGAACTGTTTCCAGCAAGAGGCCCTGAAAACTGAACTTCATTACCCAGAATCCCCCTGTCCTGCTGCAAGCCAGTAAAGTAAATCCAGAATCCAGTTTTAGTGGTGTAAACCGAAACGAAGTTACTATGGCAACGACACAGCCAGAATGTGGTGATGCTGCACCGACGAACATCAAATATGATTTCCTCACAACGTGAAAAAAACCCTCATGATGATACACGAGCAGCAGAACACACACTCCTCCTGCTGGAGGGAGCCGGGCGGCGTCCCGTCTCCAGGTGTGGCGAGCTCACCTCTCCCACCACGTCGGCCGTGGCCCGGACGCTCTGGAACTCCTTCTCCCTCGCCGCCTCCTGGCTCTTCTGCTCCTCCTCCTCGTTCTCCTTCTCAAAGAACTGACTCTTGGCCCGCTCCTCCAGATCAGCGATCTCCTCAAACTCAATCCAGTCCTACACACACACACACACACACACACACACACACACACACACACACACAGTCAGAGATGGGTGTTACTGGTGTTATTTTTATAGAGTCCAGACTGGAGCTGCATGACAGGGACAAGCTTCAATACCTCCATGCCAAATATCACAGAGCAACATGATATACACACTTCTTTGACATTTTAATTCTTGCATTCTTCAGGAATCAGCGTCGTGATACCAGCTGGATGTAGAAAACGCATGTGACAAAATATTCTCCTGACCAGCTTCTTCCAGCGCTGCTTTAGTCTAACAGATCCTCTGGGTTTGACCAATCAGCTGCTTCCCTTCCTCAGCTCTTGTGTTTGTGTGTCACTCCGCCCAGCAGCTGTCAAACACACAGCACTAGGGAGAGCTGCTGCTGCGTAGGGATACACAGACAAAGTAGTTCCACCAGTTGGTGAGAAAGAGGGCTGGGAAACACCGTGGAAAATGAATCCCAAACAAACGTGTTGCTTTTTTTTTCAGCTCTGAATGTTGTTTGCTCGTCCACGTCATTCATTCTGGAGAGGAGCAGTCGTGCTGCTCGTTCTCTCCTCTGGGAAGCAGCCGACACACCAAACCTGGAGGATCTATCACACTCTGACCCCCCAGCAGTCTAATGCAGAGGGACAGAGTGTGTGTGTGTGTGTGTGTATGTGTGTGTGTGTGTGTGTGTGTGCGCTCACCGTCAGGCTGTAGTACCAGCGGCGGTGTGTGACCTTGCGGCTCACGTCCTTCTCTGAGCGGTTCTGTCTGTAGTGCCAGTCCAGGTGGTCGGCGTACACGTCGGTCTGGGCGGCGGTGAACCTCATGCCGCACGAGTAGCACTGGATGCCCGTGTACAGCTTGGTCACCACGCTGTCGAAACGCCTGCAGGCGCAGAGCACGCACATCATCACCACGGCAACAGGACAACATCCCACAACGCACGACACCAACAGACGCCCTGCGCCGTCAGGAGGTGAGGGAGGAGGGGCTGAGGGAGGAGGTGAGGCAGGAGGGGCTGAGGGAGGAGGGGGTGAGGGAGGAGGTGAGGCAGGAGGAGGTGAGGGAGGAGGGGGTGAGGGAGGAGGTGAGGCAGGAGGAGGTGAGGGAGGAGGGGCTGAGGCAGGAGGTGAGGGAGGAGGGGCTGAGGGAGGAGGGGCTGAGGGAGGAGGGGCTGAGGGAGGAGGGGCTGAGGCAGGAGGTGCTGAGGGAGGAGGTGCTGAGGGAGGAGGGGCTGAGGGAGGAGGGGCTGAGGCAGGAGGTGAGGCAGGAGGAGGTGAGGGAGGAGGGGCTGAGGCAGGAGGTGAGGGAGGAGGGGCTGAGGGAGGAGGTGAGGCAGGAGGGGCTGAGGCAGGAGGTGAGGGAGGAGGGGCTGAGGCAGGAGGTGAGGGAGGAGGGGCTGAGGCAGGAGGTGAGGGAGGAGGGGCTGAGGCAGGAGGTGAGGGAGGAGGGGCTGAGGGAGGAGGTGAGGCAGGAGGGGCTGAGGGAGGAGGGGCTGAGGGAGGAGGGGCTGAGGGAGGAGGAGGTGAGGCAGGAGGGGCTGAGGCAGGAGGGGCTGAGGAAGGAGGTGAGGCAGGAGGTGAGGCAGGAGGGGCTGAGGCAGGAGGGGCAGGAGGAGGTGAGGCAGGAGGGGCTGAGGCAGGAGGGGCTGAGGCAGGAGGGGCAGGAGGAGGTGAGGCAGGAGGGGCTGAGGAAGGAGGTGAGGCAGGAGGGGCTGAGGAAGGAGGTGAGGCAGGAGGTGAGGCAGGAGGGGCTGAGGCAGGAGGTGAGGCAGGAGGTGGAGGAGTGATGCAGCTCACTCCTGACATCACGTGGCACAGGCCGGCAGCTCCTCTCATGTTTTATTGAGCACGTTTACATGCACACCTTATTCCTGTATTAACCAGAATATCCTCAATGTTCCGGTTGTGCACGTGTCATGTAAACACACTGAACCAGATTAAGGTCATATTCCGGTTGGAGAGAATTCAGAGTCGAACCGGAATTTGGTGTGCATGTAAACGTAGTCAGAGTTTCAGCCAAACATCGACTTCTCACCACAGGGAGTCAACACTTAACTATGCAAACCCTTCACTCCACACTGAGCCCTGTGTGTGTGTGTGTGTGTGTGTGTGTGTGTGTGTGTCAGCAGTCAGACAGGTGTACTCACTGTTTCATGTCCTCGATGTGGAAGCTGGTGAGGTCGGGCACGTCTTCCTCCACCTCCTGCTCCTCCTCCTCCTCCTCCTCGGCCGCCGGCCCGGGGGCAGCTGCCACCGCAGACTCTGCAACGAGACGTATGTCAGCCTCTGAAATGCACAACTCCTGACACAGAGCATTCTGGGAAATATTTCAGTCCTCTCAAGCAGCTCATCACCTGTTAAGGTGGCAGTTTAAAATCCTGCAACTAAAACATAAACGAGAAAAAAATCACCAACACTAATTATTCATTTTATGAGTAGACATGCAAATTTTCCACAAAACTGAAAAAAAAAAATCCTGTCGAACTGGATATGGCACCATTCTATTCAGAGAGACGTGTGTGTGTGTGTGTGTGTGTGTGTGTGTGTGTGTGTGTGTGTGCTGACCGGTCTCAGTGGTTGCCGTGGTGTCGGTCTGGGTAGGCTTGGCCGCGGGGATGATGCCGGTGGAGATGAGTTTGGACAGCAAGTCGTTGACATCAACCTGACCAAAGTGGCTTTCTGGAGAAACAAACTGGGGAGCTGCAGGGAAACCAGTGAGACCAGTTAGTGAAACCAGAGACCAGCAGCACGCAGAGCGATGCAGCACTGAGTTATGAGACTGAGATCTCTGAGGGTCTCTAAACATCTCAGAGGTAAAGAATCAACACTAAAATCAACCTGTGTGCTTCAGAGGTTTAGCAGCTGCACTTCATTTTGCTCCATGAAAAACAACCTGACATGACCTTCAGGAGTTCTGCTCCCTCAAACACTCTGCATGTCATCACCTGAACCTGCACCTGCACCTGTGTGCACCTGTCCTGACAGAGGGGGGGGGGGGCTCACCTGGCTGTCTGAAAGGCACAGCGTTCTGAGGCAGGAAGGGCTGGTTGAGGTTGGCCATCAAGTTCACCTGAAGACAGAAGACCAGGTCAGTGGTCAGTAAACACTTCACACACACACACACACACACACACCCTACTACAAACTCGGTCAGATGGTGCTGCTCAGAGACAGAGGGGCGGTGGCTCACCTGCTGCTGCTGCATGGAGCCTGCGGGGGCCGCGGGGCTGTAGAAGGGCCCGGGGGCCGGCTGGCTGAAGGGGGGGGCGGGCTGCATGTTGAAGCCGGCCCCCTGCAGGTTCTGGTTCTGCGGCGTCTGGAAGGCCAGCGGGCCGGCGGGGTACTGAGGGTTCAGGGGCTCCGGGAAGCGCTGGGCAGCCACGTTGAAGTTCTGCTGAGGAGGGGCCGGGTTTTCGTAGACGGGGGGACCCAGGGGCCTCATGGGGTGCTGCATGTTGTGGGGCGGGCCGTACTGGGGCGGGCCCTGCTGGGCGGGGGAGCATTCGTAGCGGGGGGGCATGCCCTGGTGCATTTCAAACCGGGGCCCGGGCTGGCCCGGCCCTTCAAACCGCATCGGTCCAGGCCCCTCAAACCGCATCGGGCCGGGGCCCTCAAACCGCATCGGGCCCATCTGGTTTGGAGGGCAGTCGAACCGCATGGGGCGCTGCTGCTGCTGCTGCTGCTGGAAGCCCATCGGCCCGTGTCCCGGCCCGGGCGCCATATTGTTGTCGAACCGCCGCGGCCCCTCGAAGCGCTGCATGGGCCCGTCAAAGTGCGCGGGGCCGGGCCCCTGGCCGTCAAACCGGCCCGGTGGCTGTTGGCCGATGGGACCGTCGTACCTGCCGGAGCCCTGAGAGTGGGGCGGGCCCTCGAACCTCACCATGCTGTCCCCACCTCTCATCGGGCCGTGAGTTATGGGTGGGTCGTAGCGACCGGGTCCGTCAAACCTTTCTGGCATGCTGTGTCCAGGCGCACCGCCGCCCTCGAACCTGCCGGGGCCCTGGTGGTGAGGGCCGTTGTACCGAGAGGGTTCATCAAAGCGCGCGGGGCCGCCGCCTTCGAACCGTCCCGGGGGGTGCGGCCTGGACGGGCCGGTGTGTCCGGGGCCGTCATACCGTGAGTGAGCGTGGGCTCCCTCGTGAGGCGGCGTGTGTCCCGGGGAGTCGCTGTGCTGGCGGACCGAGGAAAGCGGTCCCCCGCGGGGGGGTGCCTTGAGGATGGACCGGGGAGGGGGGTGAGGGTGAGGAGGTGGTACGTCCAGGTTCAACGGCCCGTCGTCCGAGTGCTCACTGTTGGGGCTCTCGAACCGCGGGATGGGGCTCATCTCTGCCGAGTCTTTTTGGTGGAGCGGTGAGAGGCGCTCCCGCTCGTACCCGGCCACCGGGGACTGGCGGGTCGGCGCCTCCAGGCCGGCCGGGCTCGGACAGTTCCTGTGCACCACGGTGGCCGAGGGAGGGAGGCGCTCCTGCCTCCGTGGGTCAGGGTGGCGGGACTCGCCGAACCTCCTTGGAGCATCATAACCGCTTTTCTGCTCCTCCCTCTCGTCGTAACGCTGGCGCTCGGTCAGGGGAGAGTTCCACTCCCGCTCACCTGGAAGGGTTCATCAAGAAACACAAAGAACATTTAACCTGAAGACTGAGCCCCTGAACAAACACCACCTCTGCACAGGAGGACACCTTTACACTCACTGGACTCTCGGGGGTCCGCCCTCCTCCTGAAGCGCAGCCCCTTCAGGGTGGGGAACTCCTTGCCGTGGTTGTACTCCTCGATCATGGGAGTCTGAGCCGGTTGAGGCGGCTCCTCACGCTCCTTACTCTGCCGCTCCCCTGCCAAAACACACCAGAGTCAGAGTCAGGACAGGTGGCCACGGGACAACCAGCTGGTCACATCTGAGTGTCCCAGCCAGGCTGAAGACTCTGGACACTCTAAAGGCAAATACAGGCTGTGTGCGTGTGGCTGCCTTCACATTACCCTGCCTGTCCCGTGTGAGTGTATGTATGTGAGAGTGCGATGATTACCTTGCCTGTCCCGTGGTGGAAGGCTGTATTTGTGTGGGGGGTGTGCGGGGCCCCGGCCGCCCTGCTTGCTCCCTTGGCCGGCGTCCTCACCGTCCTCGGGACTGTCCTCGTCCTTCCATTCATCCCCGGCCGGTCGGCGGTTCACCTGCGTCCTCCTCAGCTTGGACTTGTGCTCGTAGTACGACAGCTCGGCTTCGCCCATGGCGTCATGTGCCCGGGACTGAGGCGAGGGGGGCGTGGCCAGCAGTGGCTGCTTCTTGCCGGGGAACTTGTTCTGCTGGTCGCCGGAGGTCTCCCAGATATCGGAGCGCTGCTGCTTCTCCTCCTGGTACTGGAAGAGCTGCTTGATCTGGTGGGCCACGTTCAAGAAGTCTTCCTGGGAAATCTCGCCGCTCTCTAGACGTTTGCTGGCCTGCAGACACAGAGGACGGCTCAGTATTATTATAATATTGAGATCATGATTATCCTCTTTGAACTGGACTGGAATTTACCACTACGTTTCTAACCAATTTTCCACCATGTTGTGTTCAAGGTGCTGACTCAGAAAAAGTGGACGCCAAGAAGAGCAAACACCGCATTTTCCTCCAGGGGGCCGCTGTCTGCAGCAGGATTTAGTGAAGTGCTGAAGAAACATTTCTCTGTTGATTCAGATCTCACCATAACAAAGGGTGACTTGTTGTCAAACCCCTGTCGGCTCTAACGTCACTGAAACAGAACATCAGAGCACGGAGCTCTGAAAGGACACCCGGCTTGTCATTCCCGGCTGGATGACTGTTGCTGCACTTGTTTTTCACCCGTTCTGAATTGAAATAACGCAGCAAGTCCTGACTTTTCAGATCAGTTTGTTTGTTCATTATGAATCAAATTTTGAATTGTCACATCTCAATAAGAATAAACAAAGGAACAGACCGCAGTCCAGTTAAAACAGGCAGTGAAAGCTCCCCTTGTGGCTTCAGGATTATTATGGGGAAACTTTGGACGCCTGAGGTTTTGGTGCAGTAACAGATGGCCCTTTTCCATTAGTATCTACTCGGTTCGACTCGACACGGTTTAGGTGGTTTTCCATTACAGTTGAGTGGCACCTCGCCGTGGGTGGAGTCGTCACAGCAAGGCGGCGCACCGTCCAGCTCCCTCTGGATTCTTTGGGCCGCCATCAAGCTCAGAAAAGTCTCCACATCTTTATTTGACCACGGTAGCGGTTTGCTTGCCATTTTCCGACTTTGCATGTTGCCGTTTTTTTTTTTTTTTTTTAAATGTTGGGTTTTGTTTTCGTGCAGGAGTCGTTCTTGTCACTCCCTGTCCAATCAGTTGCCTGCATGGCGTTAACGTCACATTTTCAGCTCGACTCAGCTCGCTTGGAACCCCGGCTGAGTGGGTCCCAAAATGGGACCTGCTAGCAGGTACTACCACCTGATGGAAAAGCTCTTAAACCGAGTAGAGTCGAGCTGAGTAGGTACTAGTGGAAAAGGGGCTAGAGATATGAATTACCAATCATAGATGCTGTGGAGGCAAAGAGCACAAAGCCATGAAGGCGGCATCAGAAGACAAACAGTGACAGTGAACAGTTTGAGACACACCCTCCTCAGCAGGTCCCTCTTGCTGGCCGAGTTGAGGACCTCGGGGATCTGCAGGTTGGCGTCCACGCTGAGCCGGTGTTTGGGGGTTCGGGGCGTGGTGGGCCGTGGCAGCGTGTTGTATGGCTTGTGTCTCTGGGCGCTGGCCTTCCCGTGGGACGAATCCTCACACTGCTTCAGACTGAGGAGACACAGGATGAGTTTTCACTTTGAAAAGGAGCCACGACTAACAATTTCCCAATGATAAAGCAGCAGAACAGACTGAAATGGGATTTTTCAAACCAACACAGATCCCTATTTATATTTTTATCTGAGGCTGTCGACATTCAATGACTCTAAATTTGTACTACGCAAAAAATACAGAACATTGATGACTAGAGTAAAGCTCTTCTGAATTAAAGTTTAAAAGTTTCTACACAGATTATTCATTGAGCCCAGCTGAGTCTGCCTGCACGCCGCTGGATTAACCTGTGTGACCTCTGACCCCAGAGCAGTTCTGACTCACTGTTTGTTCTCCTCCCAGCCGCTCCTCCAGCGGTGTGGCAGCTCCTTGCTCTCCTTGCGGGGCGAGTGGGACTCTCTGGACTCGGAGTGTCTCTCCTCGGCCGGCCTCTTGTTCCTGCGGCTCTCTGCCGTGTTCTTTTTGAGCGCCGGCCTCTCCTCGCGGCCGGGTTTGCCGTGCTGAAGCTCGTCGCCGTGCGCTCTCCTGGGTTTGCCAAGTTTGTGAGACGGCGAGGGGGAGGAGGAGCTGCTCCTTGCTCGGCTCTTGGGCGACCTCCTGTCTTTCCTCTTGGGCGAGGACGTGGAGGGCGAGCGTGACCTGGACCGCGAGCGCGTGCGTTTCCTGGCGTTGGTACGCGCGTTGCCGCCGCTCTTGAACTCTGCTTTCTCGGCGGAGGCGCCGCGCTCGTGTTTGTTCACCGAGCCGTTCACCAGCTTCGCTTTGGGCTTCTGAGCTTCGGCCGCCCGTGTCGCCTCCTCTCTCTCTTTCTTGTCACCACATCGCTTCTTCTCCTTCTGCTCGTCATCTCGGGCCTCACTGCTCTTGTCCTGCAGGCGTTTGCGCAGCCGAGGGTCCTTCTTGGCCACATCGGGCATCTTCGGGCTCTCGGCCTCGGCGTGCTTGTTCTTGCTCTGTCCGCCTTTGGCCATAGGAGACGGGGATTTGGATTTGGGCTTCTCTTCCAGTGCATCTCTTTTCAGAGTCCTGCTCTTGTCTGGCTTGCTGGATTTCTCTGGCAGACGTTTCTCCGGTGTGTGGGCGGGGCCTACCGTACCGGACTCGTCTTTTCTACCCGCCGGCTGTTCTTTGGGCTGGGGGCCTGGCGCCGGGCCAGAGCGGTTGAGGCGGGGATCTCTGGTGGAAGGCTTTGCTTCGGGCTGAGGAGGGATCCATGGCCGGATGACAGGGCCGGGCTGGCTGGCTGCCTTTGGCGCTGAGCTGCCGGAGGCCGGTGGAGTGTTGGCTGTAGAAGGGGTGGTTAACACGAAGCCCCCTGCCTGGAAAAGAGGACGGCAAAGATTATTCACAAGCCAGCCACCAACGAAAAAAAGAAACTTCTCAGCCTGTGACCCAGTTTCTGTGTGCAGATCACTCTCTGTTCAATAAGACAACATGAAAGTATCAAAGACACAGGCACAAATAACTGAAATGAAAACTGGCAAGACAACCTGAACTGCATGTGTCAACACAAAGCTGAAAAGAAATCAAAGCTGAGAAAAAAAAAAAACATACAACCATGACAGGTCAGGAAGGATTGGTGTGTTAAGTCTCTCATCAGGAGAAACCAGTGGCCGTGTTGCCTGTGAAACATGTAAGATCAGAAGTGGAGCGGCTGTTCCTCCTACCAGCTGAGCCTTGGTCTGCTCCAGCTCCAGCTCGATCTTCTTCTGCTGCAGTTCCAAGAGCTGCTTCTGCTTGGCCAGCAGCTGCTGCCGGATCAGCTGCTCCTGGGTCAGGCTGGCCTCGCTCACCGCCGGCGCAGGGACGGGGGCCGGAGCAGGGGCCGGGACGGGTGCGGGGGGTGTCGGCTGGGGTGTGGTGGCCCGTGGAGAGGACGCCTCCTCAGACTGGACACACAGCCGGGGTTCAGTCAGAGTGGGACAGAGAAGAAACAGTGCAGATGTGAGACATGACATCTAGAGGGTTTATTCAGATCTGACTGGTGCTTAACATTTCAACTGAAACCCAGCGGTGACTTTTTTGGTTTTTGACACTTTGCCAAGAAGCTCTGTGGACCAGAACTTGAGATCCAGTGATCTGCACCACTCAGGTCCCAAATTCTCCTCAGATTCCAGGTGTCAAACTGAACCTGACGGCAGCGAGCTTCAGGTTTTGGTCAAAACAAAGTGGAGCTGAGAATGAATAGACTTTCATTCCCGCTTGTGAGACATTTAGGAAACAAACACTCAACAGAGAGAGTCCCAGATGAGCCCCGCAGCACAACACACACCTGTTTTAAAAACCTTGGGTTGACGTGAATGCTGGCGTTGACGGTGGGCGGCAGCGGCTTGATGGGCCAGGCCGGGTCCAGGTTGTTGACCCGCACGTCCAGAGCGTACAGCTTCTTCAGCGGGAACACATCGTCCCACGTCGAGCGTAACTTGAACAGACTCTTTCTAATGTTCTCATCCACCTACAAACAGAGGACAGTGCTTGGTCCACAGCCTCCAACACACACCTGCAGTATCACTCACTCACTGTTCTGGTGTTAGTCTGACCCCCCCCCCATACCCTGACTGCCTCAACTGGGAAGTGTAGGACACACTTTAACCCTTTGAAACCTGAGCAAATTCACTTTCCTTTCAAAAACATTGTATATTTAGAATTCAATGACAAGATAATTCATGTTGAATTACCACAAGAGAAACCAAACTGGAAAAAAATTCAAAATTATGATAAAATTGGCACCGAATCTCCCAAAAATGCAAGATACAAAAAAAAAAAAAAAAAAAAAACATTTTTTAAATGACCAAAAGAAAAAAATGTGCAAAATATTTACCATAAAATTATCAAATCCGTTTTCTTAAAATTAATCAAAAAAGTAGTGAATACAATTTTCAAAAATAATACAAAAGTGAATTTTGATCGGAGGGTGAAATAAATTTTTTCAGTATAAAAGCCCACCCACAGGCTTCTGGGTTTCAAAGAGTTAAAAAATTAGTCAGTGAAAACAATTTCAGCATATATTTGTAAAACTTTAAAAGCGATGCATACAATCCATCCACCCACCACTTTATTAGTAAAAAAGGCATTAAATGGCATTAAATACAACAAGGCAGAGTGCATGAGACTGACATGGAAAGCAAGCAACACAGCAGGAGGGAGGGGAGGTGTCTTAGTGCTTTATCTGTAACAGTGCTAAACGGCAGCAAAGAGAAAATGGTGTGTACCTTTTCAAAGACACATATAAATGAAGTGACTAGGTTTTTAGCAAACACTGCAAGGTACTCTCCTCCAACATTCTTCACTATGGAATCCACTAAGTACAAAACTGGAAGCTTCTCGGAGGGTGGCGCCTGGAGCAATAGAGAACTCAACAAGTTTAGAAAACAACAGGGGTTAAAAACCAACATTTCAGCATCAACCCCAACCCAACCCACCACCACCACCCACCCCCATCCCCACCCACAAAAACACAGGAGACAGACGTCACAAAAAAGAAAAAACTCAGGACAAAAAATGAAAAAGTTTGTGTCAGGTGAGGAAAACATGTCCAGAGCATCACGACAGGGAAAAAAAAAATCCAAATCCTTCCCCATCCAGAAGAAAAAAATCTTCTCAAAACGGGTGAAAAATCCTCACACTGGACTTTCAAAACAGAAAGGAGCTGCTGGAGCCAGATGATCTGTTGTGTCCATGAAGTCCAACATCAAAGCTGAAATTCCATCACAAAACTTGAAGGGAAAAAAAAAAAAAAAAAAAAAAAAAAATTCAGATCCACGTGTTAAGCGTCAAAAAGATTATCCGTTAAGGGGAAAACAAAGTTGAGATTTGTGTCCGCTGGTCAGGAACCTTTCAGTTTACCTCCAAAGAGGGTTTGTTGTCACCCTCTTTGTACTTTACCCAGAAGTCAGTGAGTTCAACTCGTCTCCACAGAGGAGCTTTATTCACACACACTCTTGGAAAATGTGACCATTTAAACATGTTTTCCCTTCAGTTTTTAAAAAATAAACTGTTAACCCATTACAAATAGTGATGACAGGCTGGTTTTTAGGCATTTAAGAAGCTGGATTTAAACTCTTTACACTAAAAAGGCTGGAAGCCAAAGCCTACTGTTACTAGAGTGCAGCATTAGTGCCAACAGGTTACCAAACTGAGTGAGACTGTATGTGCAAACCAGAGCCAACACATCTGCTACTGATGAGTGAATGGAACCAGAGTCATACCAATAAATTACACTGGGAAATAAAAAATGACAAAAAGCACATTTCACATTTTTTATTATAACATGTTTAAACCATTCATTGACATTTCAAAAAAATAATTCAAGATTGACTAGTGAATTAATTATTATCAGATATAAGAAAAATAACTATCCGGTCAGGCTTCAGGTGACCGAAGAATGACTTTGCCAGTCGTCAAAATGCAAACACTGACCACAAAGATTCATTTGCATCTCAAACTGCTGACTACAATGCATTTCTACAAAAGGGGTGGGGGTGGGGGGTGTCCCCTCTGAAGGGGCTTTGACTCCCATATTCAATAGCAGCTAGTCGACAAGCTTTATTAACAATCAACTAGACTGAGAAGCAGGTCAGGAAGTGGCGATGGCAGCTAGCTGGACACAGCAACGGGCTTTATTTCTCATTTGTCATCATGTGGAGAAATGAATGTGTGGTGGAAATACAGTGACGGGCAGCGGGATTATTCTGGGAAAGGGAGTTAAATCAGACCTGAGGCTCAACATGGAAGTCAAAATCCACCAGTCAGCGCGGCGCTGGTGAAGCCTGACAAACAGGACGGACACGTTCTGCCCCATTGATATGAACGGGGGTCGGACTTTATGGGCTCATCAATGGTTTATGTTACAACCAGTTGAGGCTTTTGTTCCAGGGCTGCTTGCATATGAAAAGTTTTCATTCAACTACCATCTATGACCCCTAGAAACCTGAGCACATTCACTTATAAGGCATTCTGTAGCTAAGATTAAATTCCAAAAACAAAACAAAAAAGCCATAAATTAACAGTTTTACACTATAATTCCAAAAACACTTAAACAAAATCTCTCTCTCTTTTTTTTTTTTTTTTTTACTTTGGGTGGGATTTTGGATAATTGCCTGGGATTTTCTGTATTAAGATTAATTTTTCATTTCCATTAAACTTTATTTGCAAATTTTCTTTCACATTTTACTGATTCAACTTTGCTACTTTTCTGACAAATCCCACTATTTTTTATGTGACTAATGTGATGTAATTTTGTGGCAATTTCAAGGTAAATTTAATTTTTTAATTTTTTATTTATTCATTCTTGATATTTTTGTTTTACAATTTAGTTGTAGCCCTATGGAAAATTGATTTTAACTGTACATTTTTTTTTTCTACTAATTTTCTAGTGACGTTTGGTTAATTCCTAGTGGATAACTGCCTGTAACATTATTTTGCAAGTTAGTGCTAGTTCTACCGTAACTTAATTTAAAATATATAATTAGAATAATTATTTGTTTTAAAAAACTTAATTTCTGGTAATGTTTTGATTCATTTCCAGTCGTGTATTTTATTTCAGGTTTTACAAATTTTATTTTACCAATTTTCTGGTCGTTTTTTGTATGATTTTTTTTTAAATGGGATGCATTAGTAGTAATATTCACGTATTTTTTAACCATTACTTTGGTAATTTCCTGGCGAATTCATTATAACCACCCTGCAGCTTTTTTTTTTTTTTTTTTTTAATTTAATAAGTTCTTTGTAATTTAATAGAAAGTATATCCTGATTTTGAGACTGAGTGGATCTGCTCGGGTGTCTCGGGGTGAGCCTCAGCGGGGCTCCGGGCTCCGGTCTGACCCGGGAGCCTGCTGCCTGCTGCGGGAGTCACGGCGCGGAGCCGCTCGGTGCCGGTGGATTTTCACTTCACGGAGCCTCGCTGAAGCTGATTTCAAAGCAATGAGGCGACTTTCTACAGAGGATTTACTGTTTAAAAAGCAGCTGTTCTGTCTGAGGCCGGTTCTGTTAACTGGTTGTGGTCTCCTGCGTACAGAGAGGGCAAACAGAGGCGCCATGCTACACGGCTAACCGCTAGCCCGCACGCCGAGGGCAGGTGACATGTCGTGGAACGTTAGCCGCCATGTTTAGCTACCAGCTAACTCGACCTGCACGTTACGTCGACACAAAAGCATCTGAAATTAAAAATTCTATATTCATAAAAACCTTGCTTATTTGTGCTTCAATTATTGCGACGATGTCCCTGGCGAAGTGCAGGTTTTCCTCGGCCAGGATGGTCAGCATGTTGATGTGCGGCTTGCTGTTGAACGTCAGGTCTTCCAGGGAGGACTGGTACTCTCGGCAGGCGTCCTCCCGCGCCGCGTCGTCGTCCATCTTTGCGCTGAGCGATCGGCACAAATCTAACCCAATCTGATCGATACCATAACCATTGATCACCAGACAGTCCATGAACACATTTAGCTAGCTAATTATGCCCCGACGCGCTGCAAAAAGACGTCAAGTTGTTCGTATTTCAGCCGCCGCCTGCTCCTTCTCCTTCTTTTCCGTTTCGGAGAAAATGGCGACTGCTGCTTGGTCGCCTCCTACGTCACATACAACTATATATACCCGCCGTGACGTCAGTGCCCTTCCATAGGCTCGGCGCGTGGTTTCGCGACCGGGTCATTTGCTGTCATTGGTCCGAAGAGATAACGGTCAGACAAATTAGCCAATCAGAGCGCTCCTGTTACGTAATACGCTTCCAAAAGACGATTACCTAACGCTCGGAAAACCTCACGTGACCCCGAGAGCCCCCCCACCTGATATCCTGTTATTTTTTCTTTTATTTATTAAAATCAGATCAAGTACGTGAAAAGACTCTGTAAATACACACCAGTATAAAAAAAATAATATTAATAAATTACAACGAAAGGCAAATAACAAAATGTAGGGGCAAGAAAGAAAGCAACAAACAAACAAACAGACAAACAAAACCCTTCAGAGTAAATTTGAAATGTCTGAATGATTTAATAGTTTTTAGTTTTAGTTTGTCGTTTCTGAGTTTTAAAATTTTCAACAGCAGTCAAATGTTTTGAAGTCAGAATATCTAAAAATCTAAGAGGAGTTTTTTTTTTTTTTTTTTTTTTTTTTTTTTTTTCTTTAGGCCAAATAATTTTAATGGATATAAAATTTGGCCAAAATAATGATCAAATGAATTATGTAAGATTCATCAGCTGAAAAATTGGGGTTGTTGAACATGAGTAATAATATCAGCCAGTCTGGATACATTTTTGGAGAAATTATTCTGTAAATTAAATCAAAAAGAGAAGCTATGAAAAGTTGCCGCAAGCCTCCAAAACTCAAAACAGGCTGTCAATCATTTGTCTATATTATAGCAAACATTATAAAGTGGAGTAAATATTCATATTTCATATTTACTGTGACATTTGTTCTGTTTACTGCAACATTCTGTTCTGTTCTGTTTCTCTTGTTTCTTACTCATCAAGCATTATAAAATAAGATCAGAGTGTAATAAAACCGCGGGCAGTCTGATCTCTCTGGGCGGAAAAATATTAAGTAATATTATACAACTAACATTATACTAATATTATACAACAAAGAAACACAACAGTGATGAAAAAATGTGGAAATGGGAATGGCATAAGTTTGTGATTTACATTTGCACTTTATTACAAAATGATGTTAAAAAATAAATAAATACATGTTGTTAAGAAGGCCTACAGGCTGAAATTATACCGCACTTCGTATTATTGTCATTATTATCAACACTGAAAGGATTTAATTTTTTTCCACCCATCTGCTATGAGCGAGGATGATAATTTTTTTCTGATCCAAAACGTGGATATGACTACAATCCACACATGACCGTAAGCCGACTGGGCCATTTGCTGTTTGTGCACACTGTCTCATGAACCATAAGGAATTTTTTAAAAATCATTTATTAATTATTTCCTGCCTGTGGCTCCACCTGTGCTGCCCCCTGCTGGCCGTGTCTCAGGCCTGCAGCTGATCCCCTCAGCAGATCCTACAGGAACAAGGAGATCCTGCTGATCTGACCCAGAATCAGCAGATTGTTTTCTTCTGAATCGGCCCAAGTCACAGCAACGTCTCTTCAGAGTCCACATGCTGAGGAGGAGGTTGGGGTTCTGGACTCAGACCAGCAGGATTTCCTTTAGACTGGATCCAACAGGAGGAGGACAAACTGGTTTTCACTGGTTTTCTCTCATAAATTTGTGATTTTTTTTTCCTTCTCAGAGAATATCCAAGTTTTTTTCTTGTAAATTTCCCATTTTAATTTCAGAGGCTGTGTTTTTTTTCTCTCTCTCCTCCGGCTCTGTAATTGTTTTCTCTGGAACGTGGCCCTGATAGGCCGCTGTACGTTTGTGCGGCGCTGCAGATCGATGCGGTTCACTTGAAAACAACCCAAGCCCCGCCCACGGCGTCTGACTGACAGGTGATCTGTGGACGTGCAGCTGCCATGTATGAAGCTGCAGGAGGATATTATTTTTAGACAGGGAGGGGACACCAGCCTGCTGTGTGTGTGTGAGTGTGTGTGTGTGTGTGTTCAGATGTGCCTGCTGACCTTGTGTTTCACTGTACAGTCTGACAAACCAAACACACACCAAAACCTTGTAGAAGAATAACAAATAACCAGTTAATCTGTAATCTTGCTGAATATTAGCTGAATATAGTAGCTGAATTATTTTTAATGATTATTTACTGGTGTTATACTTTAATGATAATAATATTATTAATAATAATAATAATAATAATAATATGTGTATTATTATGTGTATTATTATTATCATTATCATTATTATTATTAGGGGTTCAAGCCCGTAAGGCTGAAACTGTGCTGGGTTCCAGGTCAGCTGGTTTGATATGTGATTAACTTGATTTTTTTTGCTTTTCATAAAAATTTCATTTCTTCAACTCATTTCTTTATGCAGAAGTCGATCAAAATAAAATAAGTAATTTTAACCCAAGTGATGCTGATAACCCAGAGACTGGGCTCGATTTTTCAACCCAGGTTTTGGTAGTTTTATCTCAACAATGTGGTCATTTTGACCCATTTTGGTGTAGAAAACATCCAAACAGCCAGAATAAGCCCAACTGTGATATTCTGAACGCAGCGAGTCGATCTAACACCGCACAAAGTGAGAGGAGTGAGGAGGAGCCACTTTTACTGCATGAATAAAGACACAGGGACGTGTGTGTGTGTGTGTGTCTGTGTGTGTGTGTGTGTGTGTGTGTGTTGAGGGAAACGTGTTTTTGCCTGAAGCCCTTCAGGAAACCATGCGTGTCCCTGATGTGTTTCTAGGAGTCGGGAACCTGGAGGATCTGGCAGCTCTGGTTTGTGACGTCAGTGAGTCAAACGTTTATCCGTCAGTTGCCTTCAGTTATTTGATTTTGTTGGGAAAATAAACCAAACTGTTGAACTTTAAACTCTTCTTTCTTTGTGTCGCGGTCGCTATCGCATGTTTCCTGTTCTCTGTGTGGAGGAGTTTTTCTGGAGGACAGGGTCCTCCTGGAGGTCAGCTGGTGGAGGAGCAGCTCCTTCACCTGCTGGACGGCCTCCACCTGCACGGAGCTTCATGCTCCGCTCCTCCTGCTCCTGGAGGATGGATCTGAGCTCCTTGTGCTCAGAGCGTAGGGACCTGGTCTTGCTCTTATCGACCCGGAGCCTGAGGTGAAACCGGCCGATGGTTTGTCTTTTTCATCAGTGAGCTCTTGGAGGTGCGGCACTTTTCTTCGAGGTTCTTGTCCTCCACCTCACAGATCTGCAGCTTTTCTTTAAGTTGGTCCAGTTCTGGGCGGAGAGCCTCCTTCTCCGTCTCTCGCTTGCAGTTAGTCCAGAACACTGCTGCCCGTTTGCTTACAGGTACACGAAAACGAGACCACATTAGCCCTGTATTGTCCTCCCTCCACTGGCTTCCAGTGCAATACAGGATTGATTTCAAAATCTTGCTCTTTGTTTTTAAGTGTCTAAATGGTTTGGCACCCGTATACCGGTCGGACCTGCTGGAGCCCCATGTTCCTTCAAGGACACTCAGATCCTCCGACCAGCTTCTCCTGTCCGTGCCCAGAAGCAGACTGAAGCTCAGAGGCAGCCGGGCCTGTGCTGTGGCAGCCCCCAAGCCCCTCCCCTTCAGGTGTTTAAAACACGCCTCAAAACTCATTTCTACACTTTGGCTTTTCCATCTTCAGCTTGAGCATTTGATGTTTTATGTGGCACTGGGTATGTTGTAGATATGGTTTTGATTGATTTATGTTTATAATCTATTGTAAAGCACTTTGGCACAACTGTTTGTATTTAAATGTGCTGTATAAATAAATGTGGTATGGCATGGTCTCACTGGTCTCACCGAGGCTCTCCGGCTGCCGGTGGAGGTTTTCCTCCTCCATCCCAGCAGCCTCCAGCCTCTCGTCCGGCTCCTGGACGCTCCTTCGTTCTGCACAGCTGTGATGTCTGCCAGCTGTTGTGGCCCGAGGCCTGGAGGTTCTTGCCTCAGCTGCCATCGGCCTGTCGGAGCAGGTGAACGTCCTCCCAGATGTTGACCTGCCTCCCAGCTGTGCAGACGCTGAGCTGCTCTGTACCACAGCTCAGGACAGAGGACGGCAGGTGAGTGGGCGGGGCTTCAGTCCGTCCTGGGTCACATGACTGACACCTCTGATGCCATGTGGACAGAAGCGTCTCAGACTTCTTTCTGCTGTGATTGTCATTTTTGTCGTTTTCCATTTACCTGCTTCTTCTTTCTTTCTTTCTTTCTTCCTCCCTTTATTTCTATGATATTCATTTTTTTATGAACTTGCGTGGCGTCGAAGGTTTCAGAGGAAAACGTCCAACCAGTTCGCCCATCAACAGAAAACTCAACCATCACTTCAACTAGAACTGGCTAAAGGTTTCGAACCTTCAACCGAGCTGCCTGACGCCTGGTGGCCGTGAGCGAACCGCCTTGTCCTTTATTTATTTGATACGGAATATTTTGCTAAATTGTTGCCATGGTGCTGCTGGTGGTTGCTATGGTTTTCCTGATGGTTGCTATGGAGTTGCAAGGTGGTTGTTAGGGTGTTCTGGGTGGTTACCAGGTAGCTGCTACGGTACTGCTAGGCGGTTGCTATGATACGTAGGGGTGTTGCTATGCCGTTGCTATGGTGCTCTGGGCTGTTGCTTGATGTTTTGCCAAATTTAAACAAAGGAATAATAATTTTTTAAAAAAAACCTTTTATCAAGTCAAACCTTCCTACAGTCAAACATTCACAATAAAATGATTTGTTTGTTTTTTTTTTGGCGCTGCTCAGACATTTGAACACATCACTTTAGACGGATCATTTCCCATCAGACTTTGGCTTTATTTTTCACACTTTATACACTGAATGATTCACTGAAAAAATAAACAGTAGACTGACTGACCATTAAAAAAAAAAAAAAAAAAAAAAAAGTCAGATGCAGCCCTGGTGTGAATGTGTCGGGCAGGAGTTTCTTGGCAGGCGTCAGTGGTGTCGGCCATGTTGGAGGAAGAGTCACGCTCTGTGTGTGTGTGTGTGTGTGTGTGTGTGTGTGTGTGTAAACACGGCAGCAGCTCAGCCTGCATGGGCCGAGCCTCGGGGTTCATCACTAAAATAAGAATGAATGCCACAACCAGTTTTAAACAGCACTGACAGATATGATACAGTGTGAGTGTGTGTGTGTGTGTGTGTGTGTGTGTGTGTGTGTAACAGACAGCTGAACCCCACTTCATGTGACAGTGCTGAAAGACACCTCTTAAAAAAAAAAAAAAAAAAAAAAAAAAAAGGTCCACAAAGATGTGATGTACAAAAAAAAAGAACAGACAGAAAATGTCCTCAAACCAGGAAAAGGGAAGCGGCCAGACGGCCAATCAGAACGTCCGGCAGCCTGACCCCCCCGACAGCAGGAGGAGGAGGAGGAGGGGGAGGAGGAGGACACACGGGATGAAGGCTCTTCTGAGGAAGTACAGCTCACAGCCTCGTGTCACAAAGTCCAACAAGAAAACACAAAACAAATGGAGGAGCGGGGGGGAGGGGGGTTTGAGAAAAAATTTCTGAGATTAAAGTCAGAAATTTACAAGAAAAAACTCAAGTTTACTCCATTTTTTTGGGGTCGAGGAAACTAATCACATCACTTGACGGAAAAAAAATTAATAATAAAAATAAAACTATTTTTTGAGGGTTTCTTTCTTGTACATTTTCCGCTTCAATCCAGAAAATTCTGAGGTTTTCTTTGCTGATTCAGGTTCTTAGTTCATTGACCAAAACAATAAAATAAAATAATAAAAATAAATGTTTTTTTTTTTCCTTGTAAATTTGATTTTTTTTCCCTCATAAATTTACGACTTTTATCTCAGAATGATTTTTTTCTTACAAAAGGCCCTGATTCACCGCCATACGAGGGGCTGTGACACGCACCTCAGAGGTCAAAGGTCATATTGGACTACAGTCATTTTCCCAAATCTGGAATTCTGGCTCCATCATAATTCATCAGTGTTGAAACTCCATGTTTTTGTCCCATCATCACCCTCCTCCCCCCCCCCCTCCCCCCTCCACCTCTTCCTGTCGACAACAGAAGCGTCTCAGCTGGCAGCAGTTTGCTGTTTCTAGCTTCATCCATCCTTCTTTTTCATATTCAAACAAATGTCATAAATTATTTTGAAGGAATAAGGAAAACTCCGCTCACTGATTTATTGATCCCAAAGTCCTGAAACTTCTGAGGCGTGTGAGCGGAGAGCCGCAGGGAAAGGAAGAGGAAGGAAACAAACTGAATAAACACACATGAGGTTGCAGGTTCGACGCCCACAGCTGAACACAGACCAGCTGACCGGGCCCCGGCGCCGTCGGGGTCGAAGGTTCAGACGCACGCCGCTGCAGCCGGCCTGAACCGGTTTGAACCGGTTTGAACCGGTTTGGAGTGGTGGGTCTTCGTGGGCCGTCCCAGACGATAAAGTTGTGGAATGAAAGAAGAAAAGCTCGGCCTGTCGTTCAGGTTCGCCTCCAAAGCCACGAGGCGTCGCTCCTGTTAAAGGGACAGTTCACCCCGTGAGTCCTCGCCGTGTGCCGCCTCCTCACTCCAAAGCTTTCACGGTAAAAAAAAAAAAAATATTCCAAAGCTGCAGATCCGCGCTTTTAAGACAGCTAAATGAATGGCAGAATTCCTGACCAATGAGCAAGCTGGAGGCGGGCTTTAAAAAGTGAGAACAACAGTTGAAGATTCGAGCAAAGATCTGTTTTTTTTTTTGTTTGTTTTTTTCACCAAATTATCAAGACGCTAGCTTTCTAAAAGGAGAGGATGATGACGATGGAGGAGGAACACAGGAAAAAGAAACTGACCTAAAGAAATTATTGGAAAGTTGTTGGAACTAGAGTAAAATATCCAACTATTAAAAAACTGTGTATATATAATCATTATAATAATTACAATAATACAGCAAAAATATTTTCTTTTTTGTGGCTAATTTTCGGGTCACTGTCTCGGTTCCTGTTAATCTGCGGGCCTGTTTAGTTTCGGGGGGTGTTTCTGTGAGCCTCCACCCTCTGTCCTGCGCTCCAGCAGTTTGACATGAGAGCTTGTGAGAAAAGCTTTCGTCAGGGGATTCGAGGCAGCACACGGTGCAGACTCAGAAATGATGCATTATGGGTGACGTGTCCCTTTAAACGAGGGGCAGCCGGTGTGGCGGTCGGAGGGGGGAGGCGGAGCGTCGGGAGTCTTTTGGCAGGAAAAGGATCTCGTGTCCCGGCGGCTCCGTGGTGATGTGCGGCGCTCTGCTGGGACTCGGTGTACAGTGGTGCTTTCAGCTTTATTTGGTGATGAAGGTGACTGTAAAAGGTGAGGAAACCCCGCCCCCTCCCTCCCCGCCGCGCCGCGCCTCATGGCTCCGACTCGTCGCTGCTGTCGCGGCTGATCTCGATCTGCAGCGACGGCAGGTTGTCCAGCCGGCTCTTCTTCATGCGGTGGGAGAGCTGCTCCTGCTTCTCCTTGATCATCGCTCCCCACACCTTCTGCAGCGTCGAGTCGTCCTCCTCCTCCTCCTCCTCGTCATCCTCCTCTTCCCGCTGCTGGCCCCGCCTCCTGCTGCCGCCGCCGCTGCTGACACCATCGGCGCCGCCCAGCCTGGAGGAGGAGAAGAGGCCAGACGCCCGGACGCTCGGCCGGCGGTCGTGCTCGGCTCTGCTGTCGTCGTCGGCGGAGCCGAGGCGGCTCCACAGGCCTGCAGGCACAGAGGCATCATCACACACCGAACCCCCCCTCACCCCCCAACACACCTGAGCCCCCACCTGCCCCATCAGCCTCATCAGCCTCAGAGATACTTCACTGATCCCAAAGCGGGACACTCAAATCCTCAAGAGAAAAACTGAATTATTAGCGGAAGTGAAATTCTAAGAAATAAGAAACAGAAAAATGTGTATTAGAGATTAGTAACAATAACTAAATAACTAAATAAAGCGTTATGTGTATGTTTATGAGCCAGAATCACATTCAGCAGCTTGTCCCCACCTGTCTTTCTCTCTTTGGATGAACTGGAGTAATGGCCTCTGGCGTCTTGGCTGGCCACGCCCAGTCTGCTGTGCACGTCACTGATTGGCTCTCGGGCCGGGGGCGTGTCTCTGTGGGAGACGGGGGAGGCGGAGCGTCGTCTGTCCGGAGAGTAACGCCTCTTCCCCAACCGCTGCCTCACGTCTGCAGCGACACACACTCAGTTAACACAACACTTACATACCCCTTACAACCCTAACCCCTGACCCTGACCCTGACCCTGCAGCTGATCCCCTCAGTAGATTCTACTCTGACATGGGATTCAGGAACAAGGAGATCCTGCTGATTTGAGCCCTATCAATTTTAGAGGGACCAACCGGACCATGATTGGCGGATCCTGCATCCCAGTCCTGGGCATCAGGCTCAGCCACGCGGCCCTTAAGCCCCCTCGCGATTCCCACCACCCAAACCCTAATCTCCCAACCCCCAACCCAACCCTCTTCCTAACCCTGACCGATCCCAAACCTTTATCTAACCTTGACCTTCTAACTATACCTAACCCTAACCTTTTCCTAAACCTAACCAAACCCAAACCTATACCTAACCCTAACCTTTTTGTAAACCGAACCTTAACCTTTCCAAATCATACCTAACCCAAACCTTCTCCTAACCCTAACCTTAACCTTTTTAACCATACCTAAACCTAACCTTAGACCGCTTCTACTATACCCAACCCTAACCTTCTCCTTACCCTAACCAACCCAGCCCATATACTTGTGTTGTTGGTTTTTTTTTTTTTCTCCCAATCAAGGAGTTGGCGTGAGACATCGAGTGCCATCTAACCCTAACCTGACCCTAACCCTGCAGTTGATCCCCTCAGCAGATTCGACTCTGACATGGGATTCAGGAACAAGGAGATCCTGCTGATCTGAGCCCAGAATCAGCAGATTGTTTTCTTCTGAATCGGCCCAAGTCACAGCAACGTCTCTTCAGAGTCCAGATGCTGAGGAGGAGGTTGGGGTTCTGGACTCAGACCAGCAGGATTTCCTTCAGACTGGATCCCAACAGGAGGAGGACAAACTGGTTTCACTGTTTTTTCTTGCAAATTTGTGACTATCATATCTCAGTTTTTTTCTCATAAATTTGTAAGTTTCTTCTTGTAAATTTAACACTTCAATCTCACAGAATATCCAAGTTTTTTTCTCATTAATTTACAACTTTAATCTCTGAAATCTTCCATCTAAAGAACAACCTCTAAATAAATAAAGTTTTTCTTCTGATTCTGGTTCTCACTGCTTCCACCGGAGTGGGGAAAGCAGCCAGGATGATCACTCTGCAGTTTTAGGCGAACCGTGACCCCGCACTCACCTGTCTTAGAGGCGGTGGCCAGCGGGGGGCGCTGCTGCTGCTGCTGCTGCTGCTGCTGCTGCTGCCGGTGCTGGGACAGGCCCTGCCTCTTCTCCTCCAGCAGCTGCCTGACGTCCGTCACCTTGCTGGGCGACGTGCTTTTGGTCCTGCTCATGGAGCTGCTGCCGATTCGGTTTCTGACGCCGCCGGCCGAGCCGCCGGCCGAGCTGCCGGCCGAGCTGCCAGCCGAGCTGCTGGCCGAGCCGCCGTCGCTCCGCACCGAGTTCCTGACCAGAGGAGCACAGAAGCATCACCACACCGAGCCAGGCACCGCGAAGAGGAACATGGAAAAGGATAAAGTCTAGACGAGGTGAAGGTGAAGAGGGAACTTTCAAAGATAAAAAGGCTGTAAACACATACAGGGGAAAATGTAAAAAGGTCAAGGTGAGACGATCCGGTGCAGGAGTAAAGGGTGAATTTAAGGTAAGGTATCTTTGAACATTTCAAAGCTAAAGGTAAAAACAGAGGAGCACAGAGTCGAGGAGCAGGTTAGAGGTTTAAGGTCCGTGTGACATGTAAAGGTAAAAAGGTGAAGAAGTAAAGAAGGTTTAATGGTTAAAAGGTCAAATTAAAGGTAAACAGGTGAAGTTTAAGTTAAACTTTAATGAGCAGCTGGCTGACTGGATGTGGGTTAAGGTGACGTTTAAAGGTTAAAGGTGAAAGGTGACAGGATAAGGCTCCAGGTAAAGTTTAAGTTAACATGTGAACTTCAGGTGAGTGTGAGCACATTAAGTTAAGGGTGATGTGAGTAAGGTAAGGGCTCTGTCTGACCGTATGCTCTTCAGGTGGCTCTCCAGCTCGTCGGCGTACATGGTCATCTTCATGCTCTTCTTGGGCGACGGCGTGGAGATCATCTTCAGCTCCAGGTCGTAGTCCATCTCGTCCGACTCGGACCAGGGCGAGGGCGAGCGCCCCGCCCGGCCGCGGAGCCCCGCCCCCGCCGAGCGCAGCCCTCGCTCCTTGTACTCCACCACCCTGTCGTCCGAGTCCATGTCCTCCTCGGCCCGCTCCTCCTCCTCCTCCTCCTCCTCCTCCTCCTCCTTGATGGGCTCCTCTGGCAGGTTCACCAGGTCGGCTGCACACACAGCAACGGCAGGGCGGCTCTGATTGGCTGCTCACTCAGCCAATCAGAGCCGCCCTGCTCTGTCTGTTTGAAATTCTTCTGAAACCCATGACACTGCATGTGTGTGTGTGTGTGTGTGTACCAGAGTGGCGGTGTGTGTACGGCGGGGTGTGTCCCATGCTGTCACCAATCAGAGGCTTCTTGCTCTTGATGACATCTCTCTGGATCCTGCGGGTGTGATACCTCCTCTTCCTGTGGAACACACACACACACACACACACACACACACACGTCAGCAAATATTTGATATTTCTTAGTTGTTTTTCCAGAGTAAATATGTGAATCTATCCTCCTTGCGGTGAAGGAGAGCAGCAGTTAGGCTCCGCCCCCTGTCCGTCAGGGGGCGGAGCCTAACTGAACCCCAGAGGATGTTCACTAAAGATTTATTTTTAAAATGGAACGTGAAGTGAACTGTCTTTTAGCTGTTTTACCCACTCTGCCTGTCACGCCCGCATGTTTTTATACCAAAAAACTGTGTGTGTGTGTGTGTACCAGGAGTTGCTCAGGATGCCCTTCATGCCTCCGTAGTTGGGGTTTCCGTACTTCATGTAGTATCGGCTGCGGCGAGCGGCGCCCGGCTCCTTCTTATCGTCTGACAACAGGAAGTGACACACACAGGCTCAGCCAATCACGCTGCAGCAGCACAGACTTCACACACTTCATATGCTTTATTCTGATTGGCTGAGCTGACTGACTGGGTCACTGCTAACGGAGCAGCGTGCACACACTCTGGTCTGAGAGAAACCCTGCTTCACCAACACTGACACTCCAGCCCCGTGTGTGTGTGTGTGTGTGTGTGTCTCACCCTGTGTGGCAAAGCGCAGGAACAGCTTGTTGCCTTTAAAAGGTTTGATGGCCGGCCGCAGGTCGTTTCTGAGCAGAGACTCTGTTTCAGCCTGAGAGAGGTCTGACACCTGGCATGCACGCACGCACACACACACACACACACACACACACACACACACACACACACACACACACACACACACACACACACACACACACACATTTTCCATTTCAGCCTTGCAGAGTACCTGTGACCTGACACCTCCATATGAACACTGAGGATGCAGTGTGATCTCTCAGTAAACCACATGAACGCACAGCTCATATGAAGGTGAGCACATGGAGAGGCCTATTGTGCTTTTACACTTTGAATGATATACCCGACAAATAAAAAGTACATCATCATCATCATATGCCATTCTACAATCTGGTTATCCCCTCCTTGAACTGCCACCTTACCGTGGTGGAGGGGTTTGTGTGCCCACATGATCCTAGGAGCTATGTTGCCGGGGGCATCTTGCCCCTGTTACGGTCTCCCATGGCAAACAGGTCCTAGGTGATGAGCCAGACTAAGTGCAGTTCAAAAAGCCCTTATGAAGAGAAGATTACCAAGGACCGTGACATCGCCCGGTACGGCGGAGCCGGGGCCCCACCCTGGAGCCAGGCCTGGGGTTGGGGCTTGTGAGTGAGCGCCTGGTGGCCGGGCCTTTGCCCACGGGGCCCAGCCGGGCCCAGCCAGGCCCAGCCTGAACTGGTGACGTGGGTCCAACCCTCTGCGGGCTCACCACCCACAAGGGAAGCCGTAAGGGGCCAGTGCTTTGTGGATTGGGCGGCAGTCGAAGGCGAGGGCCTCGGCGACCCGATCCCTGGACGCAACGGCTGGCAATGGGGACAGGGGAGCCTGAGCTTGTGCGGGAGGTCGAGAGGTACCGGCTAGAAATAGTCGGGCTCACCTCCACGCACAGCTTGGGCTCTGGAACCCAGCTCCGCGAAAGGGGCTGGACCCTCCACTACGCTGGAGTTGCCCCCGGTGAGAGGCGGCGGGCAGGTGTGGGCTTGCTCATAGCCCCCCAGCTTAGCCGCCATGTGTTGGGGTTCACCCTGGTGAACGAGAGGGTCGCCTCTCTGCGCCTTCAGGTTGGGGAGAGGGCTCTCATTGTTGTTTGTGCCTACGAGCCAAATGGCAGTGTCGAGTACCCGGCCTTCTTGGAGTCCCTGGGAGGGGTACTGGTTAGTGCTCCGACTGGGGACTCCATTGTTCTACTGGGGGACTTCAACGCTCACATGGGCAGCGACAGTGACACCTGGAGTGGGGTGATTGGGAGAAACGGCCTCCCTGATCTGAACCCGAGTGCTGTTCTGTTATTGGACTTCTGTGCTAGTCACAGTTTGTCCATAACGAACACCATGTTCGAGCAACTGGTGTCCATAAGTGCACGTGGCACCAGGACACCCTAGGTCGGAGGTCGATGATCGACTTTGTTGTCGTTTCATCTGATCTCCGGCCGTATGTCTTGGACACTCGGGTGAAGAAAGGGGCTGAGCTGTCAACTGATCACCACCTGGTGGTGAGTTGGATCCGCTGGCGGAGGGGGAAGCTTGACAGACCTGGCAGGCCCAAACGTACTGTGAGGGTCTGTTGGGAACGTCTGGCTGAACCCTCTGTTAGGGGGGTCTTCAACTCCCACCTCCAGGAGACCTTCTCCCAGCTCCCGAGGGAGGCTGGGGACATTGAGTCCGAATGGACCATGTTCTCGTCCTCCATTGTCGATGCGGCTGTTTGGAGCTGTGGCCGCAAGGTCTCTGGTGCTTGTCGTGGCGGCAATCCCAGAACCCGGTGGTGGACACCGGAAGTAAGGGATGCCGTCAAGCTGAAGAAGGAGTCCTACCGGTCCGTGTTGGCCAGTGGGACTCCTGAGGCAGCTGACGGGTACCGGCAGGCCAGGCGTGCCGCGGCTCGGGCAGTGGCAGAGGCAAAAACTCGAAGCTGGGAGGAGTTTGGGCAGGCCATGGAGGAGGATTATCGGTCGGCCTTGAAGAAATTCTAGCAAACTGTCTGGCGCCTCAGGAGGGGGAAGCAGTACTGACACTGTTTACAGTGCAGGTGGGGGGCTGCTGACGTCAACTGGGGATATTGTCGGGCAGTGGAAGGAATACTTCAAGGGTCTCCTCAATCCCACCGTCACGTCTTCTGCTGAGGAGGCAGAGGTTGAGGACTCGGGGGTGGACTCGTCCATCACCCAAGCTGAGGTCACTGAGGTGGTTTGTAAGCTCCTCAGTGGCAGAGTGGCGGGGGTGGATGAGATCCGCCCTGAGTATCTCAAGTCTCTGGATGTTGTGGGGCTGTCTTGGCCGACACGCCTCTGCAACATCGCATGGCAGTTGGGGACAGTGCCTCTGGAGTGGCAGACCGGGGTGGTGGTCCCCCTTTATAAGAAGGGGGACCGGAGAGTGTGTTCCAACTACCAGGGGATCACACTTCTAAGCCTACCCGGGAAGGTCTACGCCAGGGTGCTGGAGAGGAGGATTCGGCCGACAGTCGAACCTCAGATTCAGGAGGAACAATGCGGTTTTCGTCCCGGCCGTGGAACACTGGACCAGCTCTATACCCTCCGGAGGGTGCTTGAGGGTTCGTGGAAGTTTGCCCAACCAGTTCACATGTGTTTTGTGGATCTGGAGAACCGTGTCCCTCATGGTGCCCTGTGGGGGGTGCTCCGGGAGTATGGGGTCCGAGGCCCTTTGCTAAGGGCTGTTCAGTCCCTGTACGACCGGAGCAGGAGCTTGGTTCGCATTACCGGCAATAAGTCAGACTTGTTCCCAGTGCATGTTGGACTCCGGCAGGGCTGCCCTTTATCACCGGTTCTGTTCATAATCTTTATGGACAGAATTTCTAGGCGCAGCCAGGGGCCGGAGAGAGTCCTGTTTGGGAGCCACAGGATTTCATCGCTGCTTTTTGCGGATGATGTCGTCCTGTTGGCCCCATCGATGCAGGACCTTCAGCAGGCACTGGGGAGGTTTGCAGCCGAGTGTGAAGCGGCGGGGATGAGAATCAGCACCTCCAAGTCCGAGGCCATGGTTCTCGACCGGAAAAAGGTGGCATGCCCTCTCCGGGTTGGTGGAGAAGTCCTGCCTCAAGTGGAGGAGTTTAAGTATCTCGGGGTCTTGTTCACGAGTGAGGGAAGGATGGAGCGTGAGATTGACAGGCGGATCGGTGCAGCCTCCGCAGTGATGCAGTCGGTGTACCGGTCCGTCGTGGTGAAGAAGGAGCTGAGCTGAAAGGCAAAGCTCTCGATTTACCAGTCAATCTAAGTTCCTACCCTCACCTATGGTCATGAGCTTTGGGTAATGACCGAAAGGACAAGATCGCGGATACAAGCGGCCGAAATGAGTTTCCTTCGCAGGGTGGCCGGGCGCTCCCTTAGAGATAGGGTGAGGAGCTCGGAGTAGAGCCGCTGCTCCTCCGCATCGAGAGGAACCAGTTGAGGTGGCTCAGGCATCTGTTTCGGATGCCCCCGGACGCCTCCCTGGGGAGGTGTTCCAGGCATGCCCCACCGGGAGGAGGCCCCGGGGAAGACCCAGGACACGCTGGAGGGACTATGTCTCTCGGCTGGCCTGGGAACGCCTTGGGGTTCCTCCTGAGGAGCTGGCGGAAGTGTCTGGGGAGAGGGAAGTCTGGGCATCTCTGCTTAGACGGCTGCCCCCACAACCTGGCCCCGGATAAGCGATAGAAGATGGATGGATGCATGGACAATCTGGCTATGTAAAGTGGAGGTGTGGTGATGGAGGAGGTCCACTGCTGATCTGTGCACGCTTCCAATGCTGGCACATTTTTTGACTGAGGCCATTTACGCTCCTGTCAAAATGCACACACGCAGAGGTGGCTCCTGCAGAGGGCGCCGCTGGGGCTTCCTGCTCCATGTTGAGCGACGTGACACCGCTGAGGCCCACTTCACTTTTCTGCGTGACCTCTGTGCTTCATGCCGGTCGATGAAGACGACGTGATGCCGGTTTTCACGTGTCTCCAACCAGCTGACCTGAGGTCTGCTCTGCAGCTACAGATGGCACCGTGCCTCATCCTACATTCACACAGAGAAATCAGCCCTCACGCTGCTTTGGAGCAAAGGCTTTGTCTCAGCGGCTGCAGCCATGACGTCTGCAGCTTTGATGTGAGCTTCATCAGCGCAGAGCCAATCAGACAGCTGCTGTCTGCTGCCTGATCATACGGGCACGGGACGCTGATCATGTGACCATGTGACCACATGACCATGTGACCCCGTCACCCAGGCCCAGCTGTGAGGACGTGTACACTGGGCATGCATCATGTGGATATGAGACAAATGACAGATGAGCTCCTGCACTGCACTGCCGCCTTTAAAACAAGGAACACACAACGCTGACGTCACACACACACACACACACACACACACACACACACACACACACACACACACACACACTAACACACACCACAGAGCAGAGCCTCATGAGACCACAGCACATCAGCCAGCGGATCAATCAATCTGATTAGATGCATCAATATTAATCAACCTAGTATGACATAACCGTCCCAGCCAGTAACACCAGTGTAATGACATGATTTGACCAGCAGGTGTCAGCCTGAGCAGAGCTGCTGTGCTGTGCTGAGAGGCTCCAAGAGAAGATCAAGGTCAGGTGTTACCTGCCAGCTGCTCCTGTTCCTGGGAACAAACACAGCAGGTGCAGATGCAGTGGGGGCCCTCAGGGGCCATGCACACACAAGAGTCTGAATTTCAGCAGCCTCTTTTTTTTTTATTTAAATTGGTTTTGAAACATAAACAGGACAGATCATTTCTGTCCCTCTGTTTTGAAATGTGACATCATCAGTTTGATGACAGCTGACCAGTCACAGAGCAGGACAGAAACACTGAGAGACAAACGGCCTGAGACGTCGAGTTTGACCCGAGCGGCGTGGGACCGCCCCGACGCTCCTGACCTCACATCAGACCCTCCTGCAGCCCAGCAGCAAAGCCTCCGCTGGTTCCTGAGGATTTCCCCGGGGGCGAAGCGTCCGGCTGGAAACTGAAAGAAAAACTCTTCAACATTTCCACTGCTGTGCACGCCCACCAGACGCCTGTCACACGCCCGTCACACGCCCACCAGACGCCTGTCACACGCCCGTCACACGCCCACCAGACGCCTGTCACACGCCCGTCACACGCCCACCAGACGCCCGTCACACGCCCACCAGATGCCCGTCACACGCCCACCAGACGCCCGTCACACGCCCACCAGACGCCCGTCACACGCCCACCAGACGCCCGTCACACGCCCACCAGACGCCCGTCACACGCCCACCAGACGCCCGTCACACGCCCACCAGACGCCCGTCACACGCCCACCAGACGCCCACTAGACGCCCACCAGACGCCCACCAGACGCCCGTCACACGCCCACCAGACGCCCGTCACACGCCCGTCACACGCCCACCAGACGCCCGTCACACGCCCACCAGACGCCCGTCACACGCCCACCAGACGCCCGTCACACGCCCGTCACACGCCCACCAGACGCCCGTCACACGCCCACCAGACGCCCGTCACACGCCCACCAGACGCCCGTCACACGCCCGTCACACGCCCACCAGACGCCCGTCACACGCCCACCAGACGCCCGTCACACGCCCACCAGACGCCCGTCACACGCCCACCAGACGCCCGTCACACTAACTGGCTTGACAGCAGGTCAGCCAAAACCAAAGCCCAACCAGAGGAGGACAGCTGGACGGCTGGTGATCAGGACGAGATCAGTACGTGATCAGGACGTGATCAGTACGTGATCAGGACGTGATCAGGACGTGATCAGGACGTGATCAGGACGTGATCAGGACGTGATCAGGACGTGATCAGGACGAGATCAGGACGAGATCAGGACGAGATCAGGACGTGATCAGTACGTGATCAGTACGTGATCAGGACGTGATCAGGACGTGATCAGTACGAGATCAGGACGAGATCAGGACGTGATCAGGACGTGATCAGGACGTGATCAGTACGTGATCAGGACGTGATCAGGACGTGATCAGGACGAGATCAGGACGAGATCAGGACGAGATCAGGACGTGATCAGTACGTGATCAGGACGAGATCAGTACATGATCAGTACGTGATCAGGGCGTGATCAGGATGTGGACTGATCAGCACTGATGTGGACTGATCGGTATAGATGTGGACTGATCAGTATTGATGTGGACTGATCAGTATTGATGTGGACTGATCAGTATTGATCAGGACTGATGTGGACTGATCAGTATTGATGTGGACTGATCAGTATTGATCAGTATTGATGTGGACTGATTGGTATTGATGAGGACTGATCAGTATTGATCAGTATTGATCACCTGGGTGCGCTCGGTGCTCTTCTGCTCGGTGTCGCTCTCTTTAGCTTCGATCTCCTCGCTGCTCTTCTTCTCTGCCTCCTCCTCCACCTCCCCCTCCTCTTCATCATCCTCATCCTCATCTGAGCATTCACCCCGCCGACCTGCAACACACACACACACACACACACACACACACACACACACACACACACATCATGCTCACACACTGCTGTGCACAGAGTGTGTAACAGCGGTGTGTGTGTGGTCTGCTCTGATACCTTTGCTGGGCTCGCTGGGCTTGCTGCTCATCTCCGTGGTAACGGCCTCCAGGTCGGGCATGCGGCTGCTGTTGATGAGCGCCCGGGTGGACGTGATGTCATCCAGCCACACCACGTTGCCTAGGAAACACAGAGAGCGCCGCTCAGTAACCAGAGAGGAAGGTGAGGCGTTTCATGTCAACAGATTCTGAAGCCACAGCTCCAAGAAGGAGAGGAAGAAGAAGGAGAAGAAGAAGAGGAGGCAGAAGAAGAAGAAGAAGGAGGATATGGAGGAAGAGCCATCTGTGTTTTGTGTGAGTGTGTGTGTGTGTGTGTGTGTGTGTGTGAGCCTCACAGGAAGTGTCATCGATCCACTCGATGTGAGCAGGTGGATACTCCTTGAAGTATCCGAAGACGTCCTGCGTGCTCATGTCGTCCACGCCCGTCACATGGACCGCCTCCAGACGCACCCTGGGGATGGCTGCCACACACACACACACACACACACACGCACACACACACGCACACGCACACACACACGCACACACACACGCGCACACACACACGCACACACACACGCACACACGCACACACACACACACACAAGTACAAACTACAGTTTGATGTGTCTGACAGGGCAGTCGGGGGCAGTGAAGTGTGTTTGGTAAAGCCAACAGTGCAGTGGCTGTGCAGTGAAGTCGGTCTGGTGTTGGTACCTGTCTTCAGCACGTCTTTATCGAGCACGACGCTCCTCTGAGCAAGGCACACGTGGAACCGCCTCGCACGCTTCTCCTTCCTCTCTATGGCCTCCTGAGACACACACACACACACACACACACACACACAGAGAGAGAGAGAGAGTTAACACAGCAGGTCTCACATACTCAGTGTGTGTCGTGGCGCTGTGCGGTGTGTGTCGCGTGGCGTGTTGTGTGTCATGGCACTGTGCGGTGTGTGTAGCGTGGTGTGTTGTGTGTCGTGGCGCTGTGCGGTGTGTGTCGCGTGGTGTGTTGCATGGCGTGGTGTGGCGGTGTGTGTCGTGTGCTGACAGGACGTCCGGCTGGCTGGCGGTGACGAGAGCCCGGCAGGCTGAGGGCAGGTGAAGGTGTGTGTCGGTGGCGTACCTTGGAGTTGACGTCGATCCCGGTGATGAACGCCCCGGCTTTGTTCTCGTAGCGCCGACTCGTGTCCTGAAAGGCAGACAGACAGACAGGACGGGGTCAGAGCCGGGGGGACGGGACACTTTGCAGCTCGACTTTTCCTGGTCGTCTGTTTGAGCTTTGACTTCCTTGGTGCTGTCAGGATGAGTTCAGGTGCTCACCTCCACACCTCTGTACTGCTTTAATGGGGATGTGTGCTTATGGACTGGGCGGGGACACACCCTGTGTCCTGATTGGACAGCTGCACTGCAAAAACTCTAAATCTTACCAAGATTATTTGTCTTATTTCAAGTCAAAAATGTCTTATTCCTAGTCAAAATATCTCATTACACTTAAAATAAGACATGATCACCTCAGAAGTAACTTGTTTTTAGACAATTGTCTCTTGTTTCAAGTGAAAATTTGCTTGTTTCATTGGCAAAATTTGTTTCTTGTTTCTAGCTAATTTTCACTTATTTCAAGTGAATTTTCATTTTTTCCACTGGCAAATTTTGCCAATGAAACAAGCAAATTTTCACTGGAAACAAGAGACAATTGTCTAAAAACAAGTTACTTCTGAGGTGATCATGTCTTATTTTAAGTGTAATGAGATATTTTGACTAGGAATAAGACATTTTTGACTTGAAATAAGACAAATAATCTTGGTAAGATTTAGAGTTTTTGCAGTGCGCTAAATGCTGCTTGCACACATTTTTAAGGCCAGTATAAGACAGATAGATATTGTCATTGTATATAAAAACACAACGAAATTTAGTTTGAAGCACCAAAACTCAGCATAAACAATATAAGTATACTTTGGGGAGGGAAAACACCAACAGCTGATTAATTGGACAATATCCCCCCCCCCCCGGCCGCCCTGCGTGGAAACAAAAACATAAAGACATAAAAAAGATCTGACGCTGTGGAAAATGACCTGGGTTTGACTTTATTAGATAAACTGTTGAACCCAGCGTCTGAGTAAAAGTCATAAAATATGAATAAATCTGGATCACTCAACATCAAAGGCAAAGTCATTAATAAATAAATCTGGAATTGAAAATCAAACTGTGAAAAAAAATCTTTGATGTAAAATAACTCAGCGGGTGGCAGCTCTTTTGATTTTTTTTTTTCCATCAAAGTCACTGATTCCAGTTGAGAAGCCTCGTATTTAACAGAGGAGACGTCTGTCTGCAGGGCTGAGCTTTACAGGACGAACAATCTGACGAGATTACTTTGGACTTTTGAAGAACTAAATGAATTATTGTATGAGATTGTTTCATCCAATCAGCACTGATCAATCAGCACTGATCAATCAGCACTGATCAGTGTGTCGATCGCTCCAACAGTCACACCCTGAGGTCAGAGGCTGAAACATGACGATAACTCCCACACAGTCTGAGAAATCACTTCTTCACTGCCAGACAGACGTGTGCCGTCTTCACACCTCTACAGGTGTGTGTGTGTGTGTGTGTGTGTGTGTGTGTGTGTGTTCTCCATCCATGTTCTATCACACTAAACTCTCAATGGGAAACCAACTTCACTTCTCCACCGGCTCATAATTTATTTATCCTTTATTTTACCAGGAAGGTCCCATTGAGACACAACGTCTCTTCTTCCAGGGAGTCCTGCTCAAAATGGCAGCATAAAAAAAAAAAAAAAAAAAAAAAAAAAAAAAGTTTCAAACACAGAAGGACACCGTTACACAAAGACAAAGGCTGACAAGATAGTAAAGGCTGATCCAGGGCTGGGATCACCAACACTCCAGAATTTCCCTGTTTGGGATCAATAAAGTATATCTATCTATCTATCTATGCAGAGGAAAGAACAGTCAGCAGCGTGCTGTAAGTGGCCCACATCAGACAATGACACTGATCTGTACAGGAAAATCCACCAAAACCCATCAGCCCACTGCAGCCTTGGTCCCAGTCCCGCTCCGTCTCCACCTGCACTGAAGTGATGCAAACACAGGTATACAGCCGTCAGTGTGTGTGTTCACACCTGGCATCACCACGCGTCTCACCTGCGTCTCACCTGTGATCAGGTCTCACTCTGTGAGTGTGTAGACTGGGGTGATGCCCACCACCTAGTCTTTAATGTGGTCCATGACCCAGAGCGCCTTCTGACCCCCTGCAGTGAGCCTCCATGACACAGCCACACGTCAGGTGTCTTCACACAGCACCTGGTGTTTTCAGGTGTTTGCACTGAGCTTTCTCACAACACTGAGACTGGACGCTGTCAGCAGCAGGCTCCTGTTTGGATTTGTCCAAATGGTTTTACAGAGTGTGGTACAGCACGGCGTGCAGACCTGGGACGTCTGACGGGTCAGTTCAAGTCCAGGTTGGGGTGTCCGGTCCAAACCGCCCTGCAGAGTGTGGGTCACCCAGAGCAGGGTCACATGCAGTCTGTCTGAAAGGTCAGGGCTCAGGGAGGCACTGAGGATTCCAGAGCCCACTCACTTCCTGTATCAGGGATCTGCCCTGCTACCCTCGGGACAATAAAGTATACTTTATTTTACTTTACTTTACTTAAACTTTCCCACTCCATGTGCAGATAAACACACGATTTCCATTGCAGGTTGTTTTCTGAGTTGAGGTTTTTAGTTGTGTCGTGTGTTTTGTAGTTGGGTTAGGTTCTACGCTGCGGTGGATAAATCAACCTGCATGTTTAGGTGGGCAGGTGGGCGGGGCCTCTTCCACTGCCGCGGCTCTGATGTGTGTCAGAAATGACAGACTAGATTAAAAAAAGAGGTGAAACGAGCGTCAGGCATACAGTGTGTGAACTATAAAATGACTTTCAACCATTCACACTGGCACCTGTAGTATTTCTGTGGTATCTATACTAACTCAAATGCATCAAGTGTTAGAAGGAATTTGCTTAATTATGCTGGAGCAAGAAATTTAAGAAAGGCTGCCACCTCCTGATTTTATATTGAAGAAAAACCCTTCATGTTCTCAATAGATATTTTAGAGATCACCAAATTTCTCCTATCATGTCTTTAAAGGGCCGGTCTGGCCGGTCTGTCAGGGTGTTGGTCTGGACCAGAGCTGAAGACAGAGGACGTCAGGTGAACAGGCGGTCCTTCAACGCGTCCTGGGACACGTGTGTTTACACCTCTAATGCAATGGGGACTAAAGCATCTCAGGCCTCTGAATGTCCTGAGAGATCAGATCTCAAGACGCACTGAGGACACACTGCTGCTGTTTCCACCTGAACTCAGATGTTAGTGCCAGGTGGAGCCAGGGCCAAGGCAAAGCAACTGACAGGAGCACAGAAACGCAAAAACAAAGCACCGCAAATCACCTGAAAATCGACATATTCTTAAAGAGACATCAAGAACACACAGAGGAACAACCCCACATGACGCTGTGCTGCTTCACCACCACAACCACACACCATGAGACCAGCCTGGTCACTGCAGTGTGAACACGAGTGTAAAACTAAACATGAACTCAGCGTGAAGTCAGAGAGTCTCAAAGTTAACAGATATCTAACAAACCATTAGAGCGTACACAACAAGACCTCTGCAGGCCTCAGGCTCGCCACTTTAACACTCCAAAATAATATACAAGCCACAAACTAGAGCTGCTCCATATGGACATTATAATACTGATGCCAAGTGTCTCAACGAAAGACAATATATGACTATGGCTTCACACTTTTTTGAAATTTTAAGTGTAGCAACAGTGAAATTAAGCATTCTAGAACAAACAGCACAATAACAGCAAATGGCCGTAGAAAATGCAGCTAAATAACCTGTTGTATTTATCAGACCAATCATCTCTTAGGCTGCATTAAATGGTAAAAAACTAAAACCAATCATGTTGCTGCAACCAGTGAAAACTGGGCATTCAAAAAAACAAACAAACAAACAAACAAACAAACAAACAGCATAATCACACCAACTGGATGCAGAAACTGCAATTACTTCAAAATATCTGATTGATCACAACAGCCCAATCACTGTCTCAGGCTAACCTCTAACCCCACAGCTGATATTGTCCATAGCTGCCTTCTGAGATATGTGCGAATTTCCTGCGGGATGAATAAAGTATCTATCTATCTATCTATCTATGAATATCTTGCATGTTCATATCGAGATAACGATATGATGACGATGAATGGTTCGGCTCTGCCACATATCACCACAGCCCCCAGCCCCCAGCCCCCAGCCTCCAGCCTCCAGCCCCCAGCCTCCAGCCCCCAGCCTCCAGCCCCCAGCCCCCACCCTCCAGCCTCCAGCCCCCAGCCTCCAGCCTCCAGCCCCCAGCCTGCAGCCCCCAGCCCCCAGCCTCCAGCCTGCAGCCCCCAGCCTGCAGCCCCCAGCCTCCAGCCCCCAGCCTCCAGCCCCCACCCTCCAGCCCGCAGCCTGCAGCCCCCAGCCTCCAGCCCCCAGCCTCCAGCCTCCAGCCTCCAGCCCCCAGCCTCCAGCCTCCAGCCCCCAGCCTCCAGCCTCCAGCCCCCAGCCTCCAGCCTCCAGCCTGCAGCCCCCAGCCTCCAGCCTCCAGCCCCCAGCCTCCAGCCTCCAGCCCGCAGCCTCCAGCCCCCAGCCTCGGTGCTCACCGCTCGGCGCGGTGCGTGTTAGCGGAACCAGCCCGCGGCACTGAGCGGCAAGGCGGAGCGGAGAGCTGACGGGACGGCGAAGCAAAAACTGTTGAGTGTTACAGGATACAAGCCGAATTAAAGAGGAGCTCCTGTCGACTCGCCAGGCGCTCCGAGTGTTTTTCATCTATGTCTGAATTTTGTCCGCAAAGCGACTAAACGTGGAAGCGGCAGGTTTCCGCCTGGAGGCCGGCGCGGCGCGGCGCTGAGGGCGCGCTCCATCCAGGAAGGGACGCGCGCACCGCGGCTAGCAGGCTAGCAACAAGTGATTCAAACAACAGGCTGCTGATAGCTAACGTTAGCTAATAAACAAAGCCACCCGGGCGGTGAGGCCGCTGCTGGCCCGTGTCAGAGGCGGTTCGCCGCACACAAACAGCCGCGGTGCGAGCGGCTGCTCCCCGGCTAGCCTGGCAGACGCGGTTAACAGGCGGCGGCACTCGGCGCAGCTCCGCCGGGCTTGGCGGCAGGCGAGCCCGCGGAGCCTCCGGGCCTGGCCCCCTCACTCACCGGCAGCAGCTCCTTCAGGGAGCGGTTCACGGAGATGTCTTCCGCCTCCAGCTCGCCCTCCTCCACCTCCATGGGCTCGGACTCGCGGGCCTCTCTGTCGGACTCGGAGTCGGAGTCGGAGTCGGAGCGATCGGAGCCACTGTCGGATTTCACCGACACCCGTAAGCTGCGCACAGCCGCCATGGCGCCACTTGGAACGGTTGCGGTTGTTTTCGTGACCCGGCGCTAGTCATGCGCTTCTGTTTCCGCTTGGCTGATGACGCAGCGGGGATGGCCCCGCCCACAAGCCCGGGACCACCGAGATAGAGTTTTAATTTATTTACATATTTTACAGATTTTTCTGCTGTGTTGAGAATGAACTGCACGGAGGATGTGGGGACAATTTAGAGGAAAAAAAAAAAAAAACACTGACATTTTTTCATAAATTTTAATCCTTTAACCCCTATTTTAAATCCCTGATGACTTTCAGTCTGCATAAATAAAGTTGTTTTCCCCACATTACGCTGAAGAAATAACTCTTTATAATCCATGAAGTCGAGAATAAAGAAAAACAGGATCCAATCTTTCTGTCCTGATCAAAAGACGCCGAGCCAAAGTAGATCACGCTCTGTGGTTTCTAGATTTTAATTTTCCATTTCCTGCTCATCAGGTTTGCAGCTGGTTAAATAAAGTTTGGCTTTCTTGCTTGGCCAGAAGATGACCACTCTTGATTCTCTCACAAGTGTTTACAAGGAGATAAAAGTAATTTAGTTTTCCCTGACCTGGAGAGATTTGAAAAACACCACCAAAACTGCTTTTTATCGCCTCTGCAGTGCCACTACAATTTGGCTAAAAACTCCCACTTTCTGAGATTCAAGTTGGAAATTTACAAGAAAATACTTTTTTGAAAAACTCTCTGGAAAATTCTGATCTTATAAATTCATAAATTTACAAGAAAAAATAGTTTTCTTTTACTTCACTTTCTTATACTCTTACTATTCTGCCCTTGCCAGGATGTAGTTGATTTGTAGCTTGGCAGATAGTTAAAGAATAAATAAATCAAATGTTACAATTTGTAACTTTCTTTGACATCAACAAACACTGGGTAATTCATCATTATATAAAACACAAACACACAAAAACGTGCTGAAATGATCCGGGATTAGCAACTATGTAACAACTAACTGTCGGTTAGCTTAATGCTAACTTAACATTGCAAATTCCATAAACAGGCTAACGCGTTAGCATCGCTCCCGTTTTTAATTTGCCATACAATTATTAACTATTAATAATATTAACTACTAACACTGGTAACAGGTAAATTTAACATAAAAAGGGAGGCTAAATATTACTCACAGACATGCTCTTTTAGGGTTCAGCAGAGAATAGCTTTGCTTCTTAAGCTGTGTCCTAATTCATTTCAGTTCATTAAATGTTGTTTAAATGATTCAGATTGCATGTAGGCACACACTATTAAGTAAAACTGACACTGATGATAAAATTTGTAAATTAGAGATTTTTCCCCTCCACATCAGCGCCCCCTATGGGCCAGCCGCCACTGCTCCGAAGGCTAGACCGTCCCATTTGGTTGACGGGGAGGACGCGTCGTCCAAAGTCCGGGTCCTCGGAAGTCCAGGTCCTTCGGAGGACCCGGACTTCAAAGGATGCAGACCCTGAATTGGGACACAGCTTCAGTTTCTGAGTCTCCACATGTGCTGCTTTAAGACGGGATTTAGTTTTCTTGTATTTATTGTAGACTTGCAGCTTTACAATCTCAGAAATTTCTGAGTTTTTTCCCAGAAATTTCCTACTTTGATCTCCAAAGACACGTATGTCTTTTCTTGTAAATTTACAACTTGAATCTCAGAAATTTTGTGTTTTTCTCTTAGAACATTATCACTTAAATCTCAGAATTTTTCTCACATATTTGTGACTTAATCTCTCAAGGCGCAGTGACACACACTGACTGACGTCACTTTGGGGAACGTCACATGCATTTACATTCATTTCAAGAGATTTACCCCAGCTGCAACAATGACCACTACACCCTAACTTTAACTGCCAAATTGTAATTTGCCATTATTTTGTTGTAATTTTATTATTTTGTAAAAGTCCAATTAGTCAAATTGATTTAAATTGATAATTTACATGTAGAGTTTATGACCGAATTGCATTTTTGATTTTATGAGGAACATTCCTAATTGTTATGTTTTTTGGGGTTTTTTTGCATACGGTGAAGATGGACAGCTGCTAAGCTGGCGTTGTTCAGACATGTCTCAGCTGCCAATAAGTCATGGTGGCAGCCTCTTTGTCTCTTAGTCTACATTTTGGAGGACATTTGCTCATTTAGAGACAAAGTTTTACGTTTTTCTCTGGACTTGGAAGAAGAAAGTTCTGAAGATTTCCTCTGGACTCATTTCCCTCACGGTCATGTGCAGCCATTGAGGTAAGGTTGCTAGCCAGCAACACTGTTAGTTATGTTTATTGTACTTTTATTTGATATCTTTTTGTATATAATTATCCGCTAATCATGTATTTATGTTTGTGTATGTGCTCATAGTTGGACGGTGACGTGGTGACAACAAGGTGACAAGCCGTTTAAACAGAAGTCATCTGTATGAAGAACAGAGGTGCAGTTTATGTCCCGGAGGGAGTGAAACTAACCCTAATCCTAATTTAAACCCGAACCATAACCCCATCCTGACTTTAACCTGATACTAACCTTAACCTAATCCTAACTTTAACCTAATCCTGTACTGTTACTGTAAATTTGCACATTGCCCACATCTATGCACACATCGATGCACACTGGTTTAGTTGGGGGTTTTTTTGCACATTGTTTTTTGCACATTGGGTACTTAGATCTTTAGATCTTGAGTGTCATCTTTTATTCTTTATTTTTTATATTCTTTATTTTTTATTATTCTTTTTTTTTATTATTATTCTTTATTTTTTATTTACTTAATCTTGTACTCTGTGGATACTACTGAAAACTGTGAATTTCCTTCGGGATGAATAAAGTATCTATCTATCTATCTAATCCTAATTTTAACCTAATCCTAACTTTAACTTGATCTTAATTTTACCCTAATCCTAACCCAAACCTAATCCAAACCATAATGTAATCCATACCTTAACCTAATCCTAACTTTAACCTAATCCTAACCACAGACTCCAAAAAGCAGCTTTTTCCAGCTGGTTAGATGAGATTCAGTGTTCACTGGCAGCCATGTTGGCTCCATCATCCAGATGTGAGCCATCATCCAGATGTGAAGCTTTTTCATGGCAGCAGATATGTGGGAGGTCTCCAGTGAACAACGTCAGTGGTTGAATGATGCAGTAGGAGAGAGTTGTGACACAGCAGATCATGGCTGCTATTTTTAATTTCACATCAGACACAGTGACATGCAGCTCAAAAGGCTCCAACATGGCTGCCGCAGTTCGGCCTGGCCAGCTGCAGCAGGGAGCGACAAAACGTTCACCTGTGACATCAAAACACAACACAGGTCACACTGAACACGGACCGAGGCTGCTCCACGCATTTTACATTCACCTGAGGAACCAAAAATCTGCTCTTTTATTCTCAATCAGTAAAATATTGATCTCAGAATCCCAAGAAACGTTCGGAGAGTTGTTTAATAAGTTCACTCAAGAGCTGCAGCTTGTGAAAACCAAAAAGAGGCCTTAGTGTTTTCCTGTGAGAAAATCAAATGAAGAACAACCTGAAGAGTTTTTTATTTCACCCTCACAAAGTCACTTTAGGTTTTTAGGTAAAAGTTTTTGGGGGGATGTTTTGGTGATTTTATCAATTCAGCATAGATTGTACGTGTGTATATATTATATACAATTATATCAAGCATAATTGTATCGTCTGGACTCGTCCGCGCCATCTTGAATCTTGAATCTTGAATATTTTTATGTTTGACAGTTCAAAGGCAGTCTTTGTTGAAAGACGCGTCAGGCTGGTATCGTCTCTCTGCTTGAAGACCTTCAGTAACAGGTGACAGCACATCAGGGAGGGCAGAGTGACGCTGCGTTCAGGGACAGCAACACGTCACATGGCTGCGTTAAGGTGCGTGCAAACCTGGAGCTATTTCTTTTTTATCTAAACGCATCTATCGCTTCACTTTGGTCGCACAGGTCCGCGTTGGTTAAAAAAAACACTTCAGTCGCTTTATCGCGATGCGACCCCGGGAAAATGAGAAACCCCGGGAAAAACAAGCCCCGGGAAAAAAATAATTTCCTGGTTTCCAGACAACATCAACGCTGATTGGCTGTCAGGACGCGATGGCTGGAGTCAGGGGGAAGCCAACGTCGCCCAGCTGGATTTTTTTCTATTGGGGCGAAGATATCGAAGATACCGAAGATATCGAAGATATCGAAGATATCGAAGATACCGAAGATATCGAAGATACCGAAGATCCCGAAGCGACCGTTTGCGTCGTTCGCACCGCCCCGTTCGGATCATTCGCCTCGTCTCGTCTTTGCGTCACTTTGTATGGAATCAGACCGCCCGAACTGTTCAGGTTTGCACACACCTTTACAGACCAACGGGGTGCGATCACAGTGACGGCCCACGCTGCCCTCTGGCCACGCCCACGCTGCCCTCTGGCCACGCCCACACTGCCCTCTGGCCACGCCCACACTGCCCTCTGGCCACGCCCACACTGCCATCAGGCCATGCCCACGCTGCCCTCTGGCCACGCCCACACTGCCCTTTGGTCACACCCACACTGCCCTCTGGCCACGCCCACACTGCCATCAGGCCATGCCCACGCTGCCCTCTGGCCACACCCACGCTGCCCTCTGGCCACGCCCACACTGCCCTTAGGTCACGCCCACACTGCCCTTTGGCCACGCCCACGCTGCCCTCTGGCCACGCCCACACTGCCCTTAGGTCACGCCCACACTGCCCTTTGGTCACGCCCACGCTGCCCTCTAGCCACGCCCACGCTGCCCTCTGGCCACGCCCACGCTGCCCTCTGGCCACGCCCACACTGCTCTCTGGCCACGCCCACGCTGCCCTCTGGTCACGCCCACGCTGCCCTCTGGTCACGCCCACACTGCCCTCTGGCCACGCCCACACTGCCCTCTGGTCATGCCCACGCTGCCCTCTGGTCACGCCCACGCTGCCCTCTGGCCACGCCCACACTGCCCTCTGGCCACGCCCACGCTGCCCTCTGGTCACGCCCACATCCATGAGGCAGATGTGTGTGTGTGTGTTTTCATGTGGACAGAGAGACTTTTGAAAATGTTCACGTGTAGAGGGAGTTTTTTTTTTTTTTTTTAAAAGTTAAAGTTGCATTTTCAGAAAAACAACAACAACAACAACAAACAGTGTCCATGTGACCGCGGCCATGTAATACGGCCAAAACATGTTACGAGGAAAGATCAGGGATTCACAAATTGAGGAGAAAACAGTTAAAAAATAAATCCTTTGTGCTTCAGTGCAGTCCTGTTTCTGATCAGCTGAGTGTGTCCACACTTCCCAGCACGTCCCCACAGAGCAGCCACACACACACACACACACACACACACACACACACACACACACACACACACACACACACACACCGAGCTGCTGGGTTGTGTGTGGTTCTGCGTGACGAGGCATTCAGGTGCTGTTCGTCACGTTCAGAGCTCAGTCTGAGACGGGACGCCTCGTGAGCAACACACCTGTGTGTCTGTCACTCAGGACAGCACGTCTCACCACACTGAGACAGGTAGACATGTGGACGTGTACAGGTGATGTTCACACACTCCACACACCTCAGCCTCTTTCTAAACATTCACTTCTTCACTTCTTGTCCCTCATCAGATCGTCTGGGACAGTCATCACAGTTCAACCAGGAAACAGAAGAAAATCATCCTAAAGTGTGTGAGTAACAGGAAGTTCGGCGTGAAGGACGAGTTCCCCCGGCGACCGGCAGCTCACATCAACCCTGCTGTTAAAGGAACAGTCCACCACTTTGGTCAGAACCCCCTTTCCTGACCTCCCAGATGGAGACCAGATGTTGCAAACCGTTTCCACCTCTGGACGTCCTGTGGTTCAGTTCCTCTGGGTTAGCATTTTGTGTTAGCTTAGCATAAAGACTTGAAGTGTATGGGAGTGGCTAGCCTGGCTCTGTCAAAGTGAGGACATGGACGTTGCAGCAGCTCTGGAGCGTCTCAGTCACTCAGAGGATCACAGAACCTGAACAGGTAGACCGCCGTGGGCCCTCTGGTTCTCCTCAGGCTCCCCTCAGGTTCTCCTCCTCCTTGATTGGCCTGGACAGACTGAAGACCGGCTGTGAACAGGACGTCCCACGTGAAGCACCGTCCTGAGAGCTTCCAGGTCCTGTAGTCAGTTTGTGGAGGGACGTGACGTGGGACGGACGTGTGGACCAACAGGAGATCAGAGCCTTTAACGCACAAAGTCTGTTTATTAGAATCAGTGGGATTAAAAAAAAAATCTGTGAAGGCTCGGAGCTTCTGGGCCCCCCTCCCTGACGGAGGAATGAGGAAACACACCGCAAACAACATGACCCTCTCTCTCTCTCTCTCTCTCTCCCTCTCTCTCTCTCTGTGTGTGTGTGTGTGTGTGTGTGTGTGTGTGTCCTCCTGACGTGGTGCCACATGTCGGCTGGGACTCTTTGGACTTTGCCCCCCCCCCAAAAAAACAAAGAAAACTTTATTCCAAACTGAAGTGTGTGTGCTGAACAGTTTCATGCTGTAATGCTGCTGCACAGAGCACAGCTCTGTGTGTGTGTGTGTGTGTGTGTGTGTGTGTGTATTCATTATGAGCAGCTGTAGCCCTCGTCCTCTGATTGGACAGCCAGATGTTCGGTCACCCTGCGGCCTCAGTGAGTCTGAAGAGAGAGGACAGACCAAAATTATGAAACTAATAATAATGATAATAAAGAACTTTTATGAACATGACTCTGACACAGTGTTTCTATGTTTGTCATTGCATGTTCATGGATCCACAAACACAAACATGATACATATTTAATGCAATACATGACACACACACACACACACACACACACACACACACACACACTCACCGCAGCAGAGTGGCTGAGCTTGTCGAAGCGAAACTTCAGGTTGGATCTGGGAGAGTTCTTGTTTCTCAGCTCTGACAGAGGGTGAGGGTTAGAGAGGAAACAGAGTCAGACTCTCCACCTGCAGCTCCACGTCACTTCACAAGGCGTTCAAAACAATCTGCCAGGTGAGACAGTCCCGTTTGTTTGCTGCTGCTTCAGCTGGTTTCCAGAGGCTGGCTTGCACCGACAAGATTCATTTTAGAATCAGATTAAATCTGGTTTCCTAAAATCTGTTGCACCAAACTTTAACACTGGTTTCAAATATGAAGGAATCCATTTTTATTCTTTAAACCTCAGGTTAGCTAGATTACATTTAACCACCAGTGCAACTTCAACTTTGATCTGGAATTAACTTTAAACTTAAACTTGAAAAACAAAACAACTATTAAAACATTAACAGAAAATAAATTTAATTAATTTTGTTGTTGGGAAAACTCCCCAAAAAATCAGAAAATAGCCAAAACAATCTGTTTTAAGAATACTATATTCATAATAATTATTAAAATAATACATCTAAAGGTCAGGTCAGTGATGCTGGATCAAGGTCAGATTTCTCCTATTTCAGCGCTCGTCACAAAAATTGAACTCTAATATTTCATCTCAGTTTGAAGCAGTGAACTTGGATTTCCTCGTTTTAAACGGCGTTTTGCGTTTCGCCTCATTCTGCTGTTTTCCTGTCAAATCTGCTCACATGTTTCTAAAGTGTGTGTGGAGGCAGCAGGTGGGCTTACCTGTGGGACTGCGACACACGATGAGCGGATATGAACTCTGACCCTCCACGGTCAGAGCCTGGGCGATCGAGAGGGAGAGAGAGAGAGAGAGAGAGAGAGATGTTACAAGTTCTATCATATTTTTTTCGTCTACAGAAGAATGACATTTTTTTAAAGGTGACATCAGTTGATGATGACAGTCGGTGTCGGGCGTCTGCTCGCTCTCTCCTGCTGGACAGGAAGTGACACGTTTTAGATTTCCTCTTTGTTGGTAACAAACAGAAGAAGAAGAAGAAGTGGGTGGTCAGCAGGAGGAGGAGCCATGACGGCCGAGCAGACTGCAAAGCATGCTGGGCCACATGGGCACACAGGCGTCCTTGGCACATGCCTGTAGGGCCTCACTGCCACTAGGGGGCGCACACAGAAGAGGTGAAGAAAATCAGCTGTCTGAATGAATTATTGTTTATTAAATTTTATTTAATAATGTAATAAATATTTTTGCAAATGAATGCAAATGAAATGTATGTTGCTAGGGTGTTGTGGGTGGTTGCTAGGGTATTGCTAGGTGGTTGCTAGGGTGTTGTGGGTGGTTGCTAGGGTATTGCTAGGTGGTTGCTAGGGTGTTGTGGGTGGTTGCTAGGGTGTTGCTAGGTGGTCGCTAGGGTGTTGCTAGGTGGTTGCTAGGGTGTTGTGGGTGGTTGTTAAGGTGTGACTAGGTGGTTGCCAGCTGAATGAGCACAATAAGCATAATGGCAGTTAAAAGTCTGTGTTTGTTTACCAAATATCAAAGTGTGTGTGTTGGGGTCTGCCTAATATAATCTATCCATTTAATCCAGCTGCACGTGTGCGCGCGCGCACACACACACACACACACACACACACACACACACACACACACACACACACACACACACTCTGACCTGGTGTGTGTCGTCGGCGGTGCTGAAGCTGCCGGTGCTGGAAGATGAACGAGAGATTTTGCTGCTTTCCTTCTTCACCTGAACCCTGCAGGAGCAACACAACACAGTCACACTGCAGCTCCCTCTGTCTGCTTTCTTTCTCTCTCTCTCTCTCTCTCTCTCTCTCTCTCTCTCTCTCTGTTCCTCTTCTCTCTGTCTGGCTGCTTACTCATTTTTTGGTGCTGATCACCTGGTTTTGTTTTTTATTTATTCCTCTGAAAAGAAAAATAACAGAGACAAAGACACACAGAAGAAACACACACACACACACACACACACACACACACACCTGTCCTTGTCTGGAGAGCTGGGATAGGACGGCATCTCTGACCTCACTTCCTGTGCTGGGTGGCAGCTGTCGAAGCTCCTCTGTTCACTGAGATGACTGGAATTTACAGAGCAGACATTAAACATAACAGACCTCACCCTGTCACCATGACGACGAACCTCACCCTGTCACCGTGACGACGAACCTCACCCTGTCACCCTGACGACAGACCTCACCCTGTCACCCTGAGGATGAGGATCACCTGCCTCCCTAGCTCGTGTTCATCAGGTGGCTCAGTAACTGGTCACTCCCCTCATTAGTTATAATAATATTATGAACAAGGTCAAACTTACATTACAGCAGGATGAACAAAACGTCATTAAGCAACTGCTAACACTGTTAACAGTTCAGTTTGGCTGCAGGAAACAAACTGAACTTCAACTGAAACAACGTGACCCGAGGTGACCCGGGGTGACCCGAGGTGACCCCAAGTGACTCGAGGTGACCCCAAGTGGCCCGAGGTGACCCGAGGTGAGGTGAGGTGACTCGAAGTGGCCCGAGGTGACCTGTGGTGACTTGAGGTGACCTGTAGTGACCCGTGGTGACTCGAGGTGATCCGAGTTGACCCGAGGTGAGGTGAGGTGACGTGAGGTGACCCATGGTGACTCGAGGGACCTGTGGTGACCCGAGGTGACTCGAGGTGACCTGTGGTGACCTGAGGTGACTCGAGTTGACCCGAGGTGACTCGAGGAGACCCGTGGTGACTCGAGGGGACCCGTGGTGACCCGAGGTGACTCGAGGTGACCCGTGGTGACCTGAGGTGACCCTAGATGACTTGAGGTGACCTGTGGTGACCTGAGGTGACCCAAGATGACCCGAGGTGACCCAAGGTGACTCGAGGAGACCCATTGTGACTCGAGGGGACCCGTGGTGACCCGAGGTGACTCGAGGGGACCCGAAGTGGCCCGAGGTGAGGTGAGGTGACCTGAGGGGACCCGTGGTGACTCGAGGGGACCCGAGGTGACGTGAGGTGACCTGAGGTGACTTGAGGTGACCCGAGGTGACCTATGGTAACCCGAGGTGACTCAAAGGGACCCGAGGTGACCTGAGGTGACTCGAGGGGACCCGTGGTGACCCATGGTGACCCGAGGTGACTCGAGGGGACCCGAAGTGGCCCGAGGTGAGGTGAGGTGACCTGAGGGGACCCGTGGTGACTCGAGGAGACCCGTGGTAAGGTGAGGTGACCCGAGGTGACGTGAGGTGACCCGAGGTGACTCGAGGTGACTCGAGGTGACCCGAGGTGACCCATGGTGACCCGAGGTGACCCGAGGTGACCCGAGGTGTGGTGTTACCTGCGCTGGCTGTGTTTCTCGGTCTGGCTGTCGACGCTCAGCAGACGAGGGAACAGGCCTGAACGCCTCTTCACTGGAGACTTCACGTTACACTGAGACAGAAACACAAACACGTCAGTCATCAACAATCAAAACAACAACAACAACAACAGTGATGATGCTGTCACAGCTACAGCACATCCATTCATTTAAATATGATACATGGAAATAGGCCACATAAATAGAGACATGCCCTCGCCTCGTGTGTGTGTGTGTGTGTGTGTGTGTGTGTGTGTGTGTGTGTGTGTGTGTGTGATGTGAACATGTTGTGATGTGGCGGCTCTCAGTCAGTGACTAATCTGTCATTCTCATCATAACAACATGTTGATGACGCTCTGATGCAGCTCGTTCATCTCCTGTGACCTTTAATAAAAACATCAAACATCAAATCTGATCTGCCTCTCTCATCAGCTGATGGCAGTGGTTCTCAACTGGTGGGTCGTGGTCCAAAAGTGGACTGCAGGGCCATTCTGAGTGGGCCTCGACTCTCACCTGAAATCAGCTGCTAAAAAAAAGCAGTTAAGTAAATAAATACAGGAAAATACAAAATTAAATAATACAGTATGTTTTTACAGTCCAAAAGTAAGAAAAAAGTAAAAGGAACCTAATATTAAAAGACAAATGATATAAAAAATATTTAAATTAAAAAAAAAGTGAAATTATATTATAAAATATATATATTTATGAAAAATACATTTCAAAAATTAGCCTATGAAACTGGCCATAAAAACTGTGTGTGTGTAATAAAGGGAGTTCATGGAAGCTGCTGGTTTCCAGTTGTGAGTCTCGTCTCGCGGGTCCTGTCTGATCTGCTCTGTTTGGTTTCCAGCTCAAACCGAGATGCTTCACTGCTGGACTGAAAGTGAACTAGAGGTAAACACAGCCTGTGAGCAGCCACTCTGCAGGGACATGATCCACCTCCAGGGGGCACCACAGAGGCTAAACCTGGGCTTTTTGTCCTGTGTGTTGGTGAAAAGGACCAGACGCTGGTTAAAAAGATCCACATTTCTATGAGCTTAGATGCAGGAAATCTGGAACCACGTAGGGTTAGGGTTAGGGTTTTTGTCCCCCTTTGGTTTAGCAGGTGCTCAGCACTGCCCCCGATGGACAAAACACTGAACTGCACGCTGTCCCTCTGTCGGCACTTTGGCCCATCCCTCCTATGACCTTTGACCTCTGCTCACCTCAGCGCTGATGTGTGCCAGACCCCCCCCACTCAGACTGGTGGGCAGGCCCGCCCCACCCCGTGACATGGTCTCCATGGAGACGCTCCGCCCTCGCATCGCCCTCTAGGGGAGAGAAAGAGAGAGAGAGAGAGAGAGAGGAGATGGAAATAAAGTTTGATGCAGGACGACATCACTTTATTGAACTATTGAACACTTATTGACTGTGACAGCAAGTGTGTGTGTGTGTGTGTGTGTGTGTGTGTGTGTGTGTGTGTGTGTGTGTGTGTGTGTGTGTGTGCAAAAACGCAAAATCTTACCTAGATTATTTGTCTTATTTCAAGTCAAAAATGTCTTATTTCTAGTCAAAATATCTCATTACACTTAAAATAAGACATGATCACCTCAGAAGGAACTTGTTTTTACACAGTTGTCTCTTGTTTCAAGTGAAAATTCACTTGAAACAAGTAAAAATTAGCTTGAAACAAGAAACAAATTTTGCCAATGAAACAAGCAAATTTTCACTTGAAACGAGAGACAATTGTCTAAAAACAAGTTACTTCTGAGGTGATCATGTCTTATTTTAAGTGTAATGAGATATTTTGACTAGAAATAAGACATTTTTGACTTGAAATAAGACAAATAATCTTGCTAAGATTTTGCGTTTTTGCAGTGTGTGTGTGTGTGTGTGTGTGTGTGTGTGTTGTCAGTCAGTGAATCTGCTGTGTTGCTTTACAGCACAGAACAGGAAGAGGGCGCTGTTCTTCCACAGCTACCAGATTTCTCAGAGTCATTTCTAGCATGCCGGTCGTCTTCAGCGACACACACAGCTGACTCTGAGAACCTGCTGGACGTCTGCGGCCCACAGGCCTCCTGTCCTGTCCTGAACAGGGCGGGGGGACGGGGCAGTGACGGCATCATCCCGAAAACTTTTATTTTTCAGAAGGTAAACACACTGCGCTCCTGCTGAGACGTGTTTTTGAATTTCATGTAAAGTTGACAGTCTCTCTGAATCCCTGATGTCTGCCAGGAGAATGTCCCTCAATGAAGCTCATCAAACACACACACACACACACACACACACACACACACCTTAATGGACTCCAGCAGGCCTCCGTGGGCGTGGCCATTCTCCCCCCGCCCCTCCTCCTCTGGTCCCGCTGTCAGTCCCAGCATGCTCTGGGTGCGTCTGTGCAGCTCGTCATGGAGACCGTCCAGCAGAGCCGCTCGGGTCCGCTCCTGCACGCACACACACACACACACACACACACACACACACACACACACACAAAACTTTAAGTTCTAATCCATAATGTGTGACATTAAACTGTTCCTCACTCTGCCGCCCTGAGAGACCCACAAGGAGCCCACTTTGAACAGCACTGTGTGTGTGTGTGTGTGTGTGTGTGTGTGTGTGTGTGTGTGTTCACCTCCAGCCGGGCGAAGCGGTCGCTCTTGTAGCACGCCGTCTCTGCGTTGATGAGCTTGGTGAGGAGGAACTCCCTGAAGTCGGGGCCCTGCAGACACACAGGAGGTCAGGGCTCTAACTCAACCTGCTCTGGCTCCCTGGCTGTTTGACTTGTTGTACTTTAATATTATGGGCTGGCTCAGGCTCCCCTCAGCACTGGGTTTGTACGGCTCCACTCACCTCCATGTTAAAGCAGCTCCAACACTTTCAGCACAGAAACCAACACCAACACAGAAGAACATGACAATATAGCAAACACAAAGTCCTGTTTTTGTAATTACACTGCAAAAACGCAAAATCTTACCAAGATTATTTGTCTTATTTCAAGTCAAAAATGTCTTATTTCTAGTCAAAATGTCTCATTACACTTAAAATAAGACATGATCACCTCAGAAGTAACTTGTTTTTAGACAATTGACTCTCGTTTCAAGTGAAAATTTGCTTGTTTCGTTGGCAAAATTTGTTTCTTGTTTCTAGCTAATTTTCACTTTTTTCAAGTGAATTTTCACTTTTTCCACTGGCAAATTTTGCCAATGAAACAAGCAAATTTTCACTTGTTTCAAGTGAATTTTCACTTGAAACAAATGAAAATTGTCTAAAAACAAGTGACTTCTGAGGTGATCATGTCTGATTTTAAGTGTAATGAGATATTTTGACTAGAAATAAGACATTTTTGACTTGAAATAAGACAAATAATCTTGGTAAGATTTTGCGTTTTTGCAGTGTACAATTATTTGTGGGCGTTACAGCGGCATATTAGGGCCATTGTAAGGGAAACAAAGGGCATAAATTTACAAGAGAAAAAATTCGACAAATTCATGAGAAAAACACTAAACTGGAACTAAAAAGGCTTTCTAACTCCGCAAATCTGCCTGAAGAGCGGCGTGCACGCTGCTGATGGAAATATGAGAAATGAGTAAGATCAAATTCTTGGTTTTGAAGCATATTGAAGTTCCAGTGAGTCAAATTTGCAAAATCAGTTTTTTAAGTATTTACTTTACCTGACACACACGATATCAACTCAGAATCGTCTTCAAAGTTTAAGAGTTTATGTTTCAAGTTTGAATGTTGTGGTTTTTTACTATTTGTTTGGTTTCTAAAATGCTTCCTCAAAGTTTGAACGCTTTACATCACGTAGCTTCTGCTGCCTGTGACAAGTTATTGACAAGTTATTGACTGTGACAGCAGTAACAATAATCCTGGGATCCTGGGCTACAGTGAGCAGGATTCCCCTCAGCTCTGCAGGCTGACGCACGGCAGGCAGCAGCAGCAAAGTGAAACCATGTGGCTCCTTGACCCAAAAAAAAGGTAAAACAAAAATTATTTTTCTAAGTTAATAATCTGATTCAATCTCAGCTGATACTGAATAAACAGGAGGCGGAGCGCTCTGATGCATCGCCATATAAACTGTAAAAACAACAAAGCGCCTCTCTCACCTTCTTGAAGAGCGCCGGGTTCGGGAGGGGCGGGCCAAACGACGGCACGTCCTCTCGTGCCGTGACGGACACCTGTCAATCACAAGGTCTCACCGTCACCGGCATGAAGAAAAGCGTGGAGATATTTTGGGAGAGAAAATGTGTGTCAGGCTTTAGCTTGACAGAATCCTGACATGTGGATTGATTGATTGATTGATTGATTGATTGATTAGAGCAGGCCTGTGCCATGGAGGCCAGGAGGCTGCAGGTTTCCATTCCAGCCAAGACCTGCACCAGGTGACCTGCACCAGGTGACCTCTCCAGGTGACCTCACTGATTAGCTCCTCCTCTCTGATGCAAGGTGAGCTGATCAGTGAAGTGCCACATGATTGGACACCGCTGGTTTAGAGGCTAGGTAGTTTGTAGTAGTTATGAATATATTAGAGAGCAGGTAGTGATGTTTTAGGAATTAGTAGTACGTGGAGGTTGTCGTGGTAACACGAGTAGCAACAGTAGTATTAACAGAACACACACAGAGCAGATGAACAGGAAGCGGCTGGTACCTTGTAGGTGGTGCTGTCGGAGCAGGGATGCTCCACTTGCACCAGGATGAAGGCGTGCAGGAAGTTGGAGGCGATCATGTCGGGCACGAAGGGCGTGGCCTCTTCCTGGAAGACCACGCCCACGATGTCATTTCCTATGTGGCGTTTCCTCTGGAGCTGCAGGGAGGGGGGAGGGGCATCATCAGGCTCTGCACAGCACTGCGTGACGGGTCATGCTGAGTCATGCTGAGTCATGTTGTGTGTCGTATGCGGAGTCATGTTGTATGTTTTGTTGCCATAGAAACTAAACTGAGCCCAGAGCTGGCATTGTGTAAGGAGTTGAAACGTTGCCAGTGAGCATCATGGCGTCCACAACGTAAACAAACCCTTCAGCCGTTGCCTTGGCAACAGGAATGGGCCAGAGATACCCACATCGGTTCTGCGCAATCTACTTCTATGATTGTATCATTCGGTGTACCTGCTGAGAAATGCAATTACCTGCTGAGTCATGCAACCACCTGCTGAGTCATGCAACCACCTGCTGAGTCATGCAGTGTACCTGCTGAGTCATGCAGTGTACCTGCTGAGTCATGCAGTGTACCTGCTGAGTCATGCAGTGTACCTGCTGTGCGTCTCCCTCAGTGAAGGGCAGCTTGGTGGAGACGTGGAACATGATCTCCTGTTGTCTGTACACGGTGTAGACCGACTGGGAGCCCGTCTGCCCGTGGGACACGTCCAGACCACCTCGAAACCTGCAGAGACACCATGCTGAGACACACCCAGACCCAAACCTGCAGAGACACCATGCTGAGACACACCCAGACCCAAACCTGCAGAGACACCGTCCTGAGACACACCCAGACCCAGACCTGCAGAGACACCATGCTGAGACACACCCAGACCCAAACCTGCAGAGACACCGTCCTGAGACACACCCAGACCCAGACCTGCAGAGACACCATGCTGAGACACACCCAGACCCAAACCTGCAGAGACACCGTCCTGAGACACACCCAGACCCAAACCTGCAGAGACACCATGTTGAGACAGGTCCGGTCCTGCACCTGGTGTGTCGTGTGGATGTGTTGTGCTGTGACCCATCACTAACATGTCTAGTCAGCCCCCCTCGTCTCTCTCACCCCTTGAAGTCCTGCAGCTGCACCGTGTCTCCCAGCAGGTCCAGGAACTCCCTGAAGGCCGGCGTCTCCTCGTTGTTCCTGAACAGCTCCTCCTCTGAGACCTGACAGCCAATCACAGAACACACTGCTGTTCCTGACACCTGACAGCCAATCACAGAACTGTAACCACAGCCACAGCCACAGACGGACAGACAGACAGACAGACAGGCAGACAGACAGACAGGCAGACAGACAGACAGACAGACAGACAGACAGACAGGCAGACAGGCAGACAGACAGACAGACAGACGGGCAGGCAGACAGACAGACAGACAGACAGACAGGTCAGTTAGTTACCTGGCCAAAGCGTTGGTAAATGACTCCAAACTTGAAGGTGCTGTTGACTTCGTGTTCGTCGTAGTTCACGATGAGCTGAGACGCCTGCCCACACACACACAGGGACACCAACGTGAGGCTGCTGGTCACGGCTTTTATTTAATCTAGCAATTATTTTTTTCAACTAATCAGTGAATCACAGAAGAGACCATCGACAACAAGGCGGTTTTCTGTCAAGCGTCACATCCATGTGGAGGAAATAATCGTCAAATTGCAGCAAATGCAAAGGAATGACGTTAAAACATGTTGGGTCGTGTGTCGTGTCACCCTGAAGCTGCAGAGCTGCAGCAGGCGGGCCGCTAGCAGGACCCTCTGTCTAGCTTAGCTTAGCTTAGCTTAGCTTAGCATAGCATCGGCATGGTGGTAAAAGAATCAAGCCAAAGTGAGTGGAAGTGACGAACGTCCTCTAATGTCCAGAGATGGACACAGTACTCGACCCCAGTACTTGAGGAAGAGTAAAAGTACTACTGGTCAAAATTTACTGCGTTACAAGTAAAAGTAGCTCAGTCGACATGTTACTCTAGTAAGAGTAAAAAAATACTTGCTTTTAAAGGTACTTAAGTATCCAAGAGTACATGCTTTTAAATTTACTTAAAGTAAAAGTAAGAGTAAATTACTCATTTTTCACATCAGTGAATTACTGTGATTTTTTCAGTGTATAGGACCTTGTAACTCGTTTCAGAGAGTTAACTCTTTGAAACCTCCTGCACTGATGTGCCTGTGTGTAGAACCACAATGTTCTCCAAAGAAACACCTAGAAAAACAAATCCAATGAATGAGATCATCAGAGGATCATCAGACTGAGACTGAGACTGATCATCATCTCTTTCCTCTCTTGTTCTGAGTTGTTGGGAGTCAAAAGGGCGTGGTTACTTTGGCGTTCTCCTTATATGGGCAGTGGAGAACGTGTACTGTGATTGGTTTCCTTCTTTGACAAACACAGGTTGTGTCCAATAGTATTTTAGAAAAAAAAAAAAAAAAAACACAGCCGACTTTAACCGTATAAAGCCATTTGTATCATTTATGATACACATTTTTAATTCCGTTTTTCATTTTCAGTTTAATCAATACTTGACCAAAATCCTGTTGTACACCTTTGAACCCTTCCCCTGGTCACCCTGGACCATTGGCACTTCAAGTACATGTCATATATCATACACCAGAAAGGTCGTGTAATAACATATTTTTTTTTAATTTTCTTTTTTTATATATATTTTGTTATAGGACTAAATAAAGGGTTCAGTTTCAAAAATTTTTTATTTTCTGCCAACTCTTTCATAGTTCAGGCTTTATAGGGTTAAAGTAACGAGTACTTTTCAGCCTTCCTCGAAATTTACTCGAGTAAGAGTAAAAATATTTGTCTTGGAAATGTATTCGAGTAAGAGTAAGAAGTATCAAAGAAATCTAATACTCAAGTAAAGTACAAATCAAAGTGTGTACTGAAGTGCAGTACTCAAGTAAATTTACTCCGTTACTGTCCACCACTGTAACGTCTCAGACGTCTCTCACACTCAGCTCCGTCATGATTACATGTCCGCCCTCAGGTACACAGAGCACCTTTGATCTCCTGTCAATCAGCTGATCGATCGATCAATCAGTCGATGGTTGGGTTCACACAGCCGGCCCTGTGGGTGTGACCCCCTCCACCGGGTGTTCAGGTGTGTCCACTCACCTTCGGGTAGAGAACCGGACTGAAGCGCAGCCCTGTGGCTTCCTCACACAGCAGCTTCAGGAGGAAACACACACACACACACACACACACACACACACACACAGAAATGAACACTCAGAGAAACAAGCGGTGACCCTACAGATTCAGGACGGGACGAGCTGAAACTTGCAGAAGAAGGTCGACTCGTCTGAAACCCTCCAGTTTCCACCAATGAGGCTCCACCAGACGGCGGGTCGTTTCCATAGCAACGACTCTCTCTACTTCAGTGTGTCTGTCAGCTTTCAATGAATGAATGAAAGTCTTTTCTGTCACTGCATGTTCACATACAACACAACGAGCAGGGTTAGGGTTAGTGCAGCTCCGTGCTGCCTTCACTGCAGCGGGACGTCAGAGCATCATCTGTAAAACTGACTGTCAGCTCAGGAAAACAGACACTTTCTTCTTTCTTTTCTTCTTTCTTTACTTTTAGTGAGAAATAATGGACGTGAGAGTTTACATGATGACCCTGAAGGCAACACATAGGCTCTTTCAGGCGATAAATGGAACCTGGAGATGGAGGACGAGCAGAGTCTGGGGCTCTGGTGTGGCCCAATCTACACACTAGTGTGTGTGTGTGTGTGTGTGTGTGTGTGTGTGTGTGTGTGTGTGTGTGTGTGTGTGTGTGTGTGTGTGTGCGTGTGTGTGTGTGTGCGTGCACCTTGGCCAGCTGTGGGATGCTGGGAATGTCTGGTAGCTCGGCCAGTGACAGTCTGTGGTAGACGCTCTTCACCCGAGACCTGCCAGGACACACACACTGTCACCTGCACAGCCTGTGTGTGTGTGTGTGTGTGTGTGTGTGTGTGCGTGTGTGTACCTCATGATGACATGCAGGTGCTCGTGCTCCCTCTCCTCCTCGTGCCTCACAGACAGCAGCAGGTTGCCGAGGTTGCTGGTCGAGCAGGAGAAGTTTAAATGTTCCTGAGAGAGAGAGAGAGAGAGAGAGAGAGAGGGAGAGAGGGAGAGAGAGAGAGAGAGAGAGAGAGAGAGAGAGGGAGAGAGAGAGACGGAGGTCAAAGGTCACTGTGGGGTGACGGGGTAGTTGAGGACGAGGGAGGAGTCCCACTTCCTGTGTCAGAGCGTCCGTCAGCTGTGATTTCTGTGGACAGACTGCCCTCGTCTTGTGCTGCCTTCAGGTCATGTGGGAAATGTCACCATCATCACCACAGATCTGACAGAGCGGTGAATACGACGGGGAAAGTGTGAATTTAACACCGCAGGGCTCTGTCTTTATTAAAAACTTTAAAGGCACAGTTCACCTAAAAACCCAGATGGTTGGACGGGGATCATCACAGTGACAGCTGAGGAAGAGCTCTGTCGCTGCACTATTTCCTACCAAAGTACACCCGCAATCTGTATCCATCCGCCCCAGTCAGCTCAACTTCATGACAGATAGATGCAGGTTTTTTTTTTTTTTTTTTTTTAAGATTATTTTTTTGGCATTTCTGCCACAACAGGCTGATCTTTTCAGATGTTCTGTCCTGTAGAATAAAGGCTTTTATTCCTAAGAAGACGACTGCACTGTCCCCTGGATGGATTGGAGGAGACTTGGCCTTTGCACATCAGCATAAACAGTTAAAGAGTGCGAGGGAAAGGTCACTCCAGGCAGCATGTTTTATATATAGATCAGTGTTACCGACTGTGTTAGGCTGGTGATTCCATGGGGCCAAATCAAGTCGGACAGTCGCCGAATCCCAGTACCGGGCGTCGGGTTCTGCCACTTGGTTTCCTGGTTCCATGGTGTCAAGCTTACCCTGTGCCATATACCACCTACTATCTGTATATTTCATTTTTCATATTTATTATTTTCATCAGTATATCTTACATTTCTTACATTTCAACACTTAAACATCTCATATTCTCAGGCTACTTTATTGTATATACTTAGCCCTCATTGTCTTTAGTGTATATATTTCTTATATTTAGTCTCTATTGTATATACTTTTAATTTTCATTTTAATTTTATTTTATGTTTTAATTGATGATGCTGCTGTAACGTGTGAATTTCCCAGTTTGGGATCAATAAAGTATACCTATCTATCTATCTATCTGAACATGAGAGCTTGTGTCACGCTGCATTCTGCTTTCTCTGCCCAGTTCTGTCTGAGACATATGGCAGCATATTAGGCCCAGAAAACTCTGAAATTTAAGTTGTAAATGCACAAGAAAAAAACTCACTAATTTACGTGATAAAAATCTCGGAGAAGTAGCTTTTCTTGGATCAGCCTCCCTGCAGGCGCTGCCCCCTGCTGGCCGTGTCTCAGGCCTGCAGCTGATCCCCTCAGCAGATCCTACAGGAACAAGGAGATCCTGCTGATCTGAGCCCAGAATCAGCAGATTGTTTTCTTCTGAATCGGCCCAAGTCACAGCAACGTTTCTTCAGAGTCCAGATGCTGAGGAGGAGGTTGGGGTTCTGGACTCAGACCAGCAGGATTTCCTTCTGACTGGTTTCACTGGGGTTTTTTTCTGGTAAATTTGTGACTTTATAATCCCTGAATTTTCAAGTTGTTGTAATGAGTTTTTGTCATGAATTTACGATTTTAATGTAAAACACCATTTCCCCCCCCAACAATGGCCCTAACACGCTGTCGTAGGAACGAGTGGAGGAGCTCGGGAGAGTTTTCGTGCTGAGTCAGGAACAGAGGCTCAGGTCTGTGAATGCTGCTGTTCCCTGTGGTCGCCTGCAGGGGGCGGCAGAGGAGACACATGGCCTCATGTCAGCGGGACGCCCCGTCACTCACCCTGCCCAGGAAGTGTTTCCGATACGCCCGCGCCGCCTCGTTGATCTCCTCCAGACGGTACCCATAATCCCCTGGGGGTGAGCCTTCCTCCTCCACTCCTCCTCCTCCTCCTCCCCCCTCCTCCTCCTCAGCTAGGCCGCTCTCTGTGAAGGAGGGAGGGGGCGGAGCCTCGGGGTCCTCGATCCAGTAACCGCCAAACTGAGGCAGGATGACCTGAGGGAAGGGCCCGCCCCTCTGCAGCACCTGACACACACACACACACACAATGCAATTTTATTTGATTTATGAAGCATTAATTATAACAGAATTTTGTTTTGTATTTATTTTTATTCCACGACACCACAGAGCCGTCGCCATGGAAACTCATAATACTCATAATCTCAAATAATCCACACTTTCAAATTAATAATCCATACAACTGAATTAATAATTCATACCTTAAAATTGGTAGTTTGCATTTTTTCAATTAGGAATCTGCACTCTCAAAATAATAATCTGTTCTTTTTAAATAGTAATCACTGCAGTTAAATTAGTAATCTGTGGTGTTGAATTAGCAATCCATATTCTCCAATTAGTAATCTGTGCTCTTGAGTAAATAATCTATATTTCAGGTCAATCTTTTACTCAAATTAGCAGTCCATACTGTCAGATTAGTAATCTGTACTTTTAAATTAGTAATCCATATTTTTGAATTGGTAATCTGTATTTTTGAATTAGTAATCAGTCCAGTCAAAATAGCAGTCTGTACTCTCAAATTAGTAATTCATAATCTCAAATAAGAAATTAGCACTCTCA
>NC_043993.1:38156630-38161630 GCF_902150065.1 Myripristis murdjan
GTAGTCAAGCCTGGAGGAGATTAGAGTGTGGATGAGTTTCTCTGCATCGGAGAAAGTGAGGAAGGGGCAGAGTTTGGAAATGTTCCTGAGATGGAAAAAGCAGGTCACTGTGGCCTCACAGTGAGAAGGTCCTGGGTTCGATTCCCACCCAAGGTCCTTTCTGTGTGGAGTTTGCATGTTCTCCCCGTGTCTGCGTGGGTTTCCTCCGTGCACTCCGGTTTCCTCCCACCGTCCAAAGACATGCAGGTCATGTGAATTGGAGAAGCTAAATTGCCCCTAGGTGTGACTGTGTGTGTGAATGTCAGTGTTTGTCTGTCTGCCCTGTGATGGACTGGCGACCTGTCCAGGGTGTCTCACTGCCTTCGCCCTATGAGCGCTGGGATAGGCTCCAGCACTCCCCCGTGACCCTAGTGAGGATAAGCGGTTTAGAAGATGAATGAATGAATGAATGAATGTACAGGTGTTTGATGTGGTTGGCAAAAGTCAGTTGTGGGTCCAGCTTCACACCAAGGTTGGTAACTGTGTTAGAAAGGGGAATGTCTTCACCGGAAAAAGAGATGGTAGTTATGGGAGATGACTGGACCTGACGAGGAGTACCAATTAGTATGGCTTTGGTTTTTGAGCTGTTCAGCTGGAGGAAATTGTGACTCATCCACGCCTTAATCTCCTCCAGGCAGTTGGAGAGGGCCGGAACTGATGATGAAGAAGAAGCAGATGATGATGATGGAGAAGGGGCCAGGGTGGAGCATTGGTTGGGGTCGGTTCGCAGATACAGCTGAGTGTCGTCAGCATAGCAGTGGAAGGAAATGCCGTGACGGCTGATAACATGACCCAGTGGCAGCATGTATAAAATGAAGAGCAGGGGTCCAAGGACAGATCCCTGGGGGACACCACACATGACGGGGGCTGTTTGAGACCTGGCAGACCCCAGGCTGACGTACTCCATCCTGTCAGCAAGGTACGAGGCGAACCAGTCCATTGTGGAGTGGCGGAGACCAATATCTGTGAGGAGGCGGTTTAGGAGGATATGATGGTCGACGGTGTCAAATGCCGCTGTAAGGTCAAGGAGGATGAGTAGGGAGGGGGATCCAGAGTCGGCGGCAATAAGAAGGTCATTGGTTACCCTTAACAATGCTGTCTCTGTGCTGTGGGCGGTGCGGAAACCAGACTGAAATATTTCAAACAGTGAATGGCGTTGAAGATGTTCCTGTAGCTGTGCGGCGACAGCTTTTTCAAGCACCTTGGACAGAAACGGAAGGTGAGAGATGGGTCGGTAGTTGGAGAGGCATTCTGGGTCGAGGTTGGGTTTCTTCAGAAGGGGTTTGATAACAGCCGTTTTGAGTGAAGGTGGGACATGGCCAGAGTTTAGCGATTGGTTTAATTCACAACTTAGAGCCTCTGAGTTTAGTCATTAGGGTTGTAATCATTTCACTAGCTGGTGAAAATACATTCACATCAACGCTTCAATCTCAGGAAAAACAAACATTGTAACTACACTGCAAAAACTCAAAATCTTACCAAGATGATTTGTCTTATTTCAAGTCAAAAATGTCTTATTCCTAGTCAAAATATCTCATTACACTTAAAATAAGACATGATCACCTCAGAAGTAACTTGTTTTTAGACAATTGTCTCTTGTTTCAAGTGAAAATTTGCTTGAAACAAGTAAAAATTTGCTTGTTTCATTGGCAAAATTTGTTTCTTGTTTCTAGCTAATTTTCACTTATTTCAAGTGAATTTTCACTTTTTCCACTGGCAAATTTTGCCAATGAAACAAGCAAATTTTCACTTGAAACAAGTGAAAATTGTCTAAAAACAAGTTACTTCTGAGGTGATCATGTCTTATTTTAAGTGTAATGAGATATTTTGACTAGTAATAAGACATTTTTGACTTGAAATAAGACAAATCATCTTGGTAAGATTTTGAGTTTTTGCAGTGTAATCTGTATGAACGGGGTGAACACAGGACAACAAAACCCAATCCTGAGGGATTAAGGAATAGCAGCTGTGTCATAGTGAGGCTCTGAGCACCGAAAAACACGAGCTAATTATTTATTCCCTCAGTGCCTTATGTGGAACTTTAACTCTTGTCCTCATTAAAAATGCGCATATCTACGAATATGCAAATAGGCTGAGTTAGCTACAGATTATAGATTAGTGATTATAAAGCCTCTGATCAGAGGTCAGTGTTTGAAGTGTTTGAAACGCTGAGCGCTCTGACACAACTTTAGATTTCTGGAAGTTTTGGTGATGTTTTAGTTTTGCAGCTGGCACAAAAAAACAGCGTCTTATCATCTGAAACCTGTTGTATTTAAAAACTGAAGAATTTTAAGGTTCAATTCCATTTTCATTTTCACAGTTTAAATCAAATAATCAGTTAATTAAATAAATGAAAATGCGGCTCTCAGCCACAGTTAAACACCTTCATGGTAAAGACACATCCACATTCACATTTACCCTAAAATAATCATCCTATGCTGTGATAAGCTCAATAAAAAATGTCAGTTTGGTAAATCACATTTTATATGCAGTTTTCCCCCTGGCTCTCCTGAAGGTGTCAGGTGTGTGTGTGTGTGTGTGTGTGTGTGTGTGTGGTTTAAACCTGCGAGGGCTCAGGCTTTTCTATGAAACTTTTTTTTCCACTGGTCAGGGGAACTGGGCTGAAAAAAACATTTCAAAGGGAACGTAATTAAAAACTGTTTGAGGCGCGCTGCACTGAGCGGCTGGCCGGAGCAGGTATTTGCAGGTGGGCGGGCTCCCGGTGCGCACGAGGCGCCGCGAGCAGCTTTCAGGTAAAACATCACATCAGAAAGACAAAGTTTAAAGCAGCAGAGACGAAGAGCAGAGAGGACGGAGAGGAAGGTCGAGGCTGAGCCCCGCAGAGAGGAGAAGGTCAGTCTGAGCCGAGCCAGCAGGGGGTCAGAGTGTGTGTGAGCGTGTGTGTGTGTGTGTGTGTGTGTGTGTGTGTGTATGCACAGCCTCATAATGAGTCATGTCGTCACCTTCAGATGCTGTGATGAGAGAAGCTGCAGAGCCGGCGGCTCCGAGCCGCTGCTTTATTTTAATCTGCCGCTCAGCTGCTCGTCAGCGCCGTGTCACAGCCGATACATCAGCTCACACACACACACACACACACACACACGCACACACGCACACGCACACACACACTCACACACACACACACACACACACACACACACACACACACACACACACACACACACACACACACGCACACACACACACACACAGCATGTCAGTGTCAAAACCATCACACACAGTCCTCTTGGCTGCTCCCACAATGCAACACAGCCCGCAGTCTCTTTACCTGTCAGGTGTTTGAGGTGCTAACTGGAACCAAAAATGGTTCCTCAGAGTGACGCAATACAAGAACCAATTTGGTTCCACAAAGAATCTTTTAGGAAGAGGTTCCTCAAAGAACCAAAGGGTTCCTCTAGGAACCATGACCGATTCTTTAAAGAACTCTAGCAAAGACAGGTTCTTCAAAGAACCATTTTTAAGAAAGTTCTTTGTGGACCCATCTGGTTCAATAAAGAACCTTTTTTAAATGGTTCTTTAGAATTTTTTCAGAATAAAAGCTTCACTGAGTGTTTTAAATCAGATGACTGTGGTCAGGTTGAAAACCAACATGAACATGTTGTTGTCCGGTTCTCCACGTTCCTTGTTCCTTCACTGGGTTCCAGACGAGCTAATGTTCTGATGGTTTATAGAGCGAGACATTAATCCATTCACTGAGGAAATAATCTGCACATTAATCCACAAGGAAAAGAATTGTGAGCTGCTGCCGCCGCCAAATAACTCCAATAAACATGAAGAACCTTTAGGACTTTAAAGAACCACAGAGAGTGTGTGGAGAACCAGCCCCTAAAGAAAGAGGTTCTCCAGCTGCTGATGGTTCTCTGTGGAACCACAGAGCGTTTTGAGGAACCAGTATTTTTCTAAGAGCAGCAGACCAGCCAATCAGCAGCCAGCACGTTCTGCAGACGGGTCTGTGCAGCGCGACAGGGAAACACAAGAGACAGACAGACAGACAGACAGACAGACAGACAGACAGACAGACAGACAGACTGCCAGGGTTTTATAACTTTAGTTTTTAGTTGTCTGCAAAACATCCGCTAAATATAAAATACCAAGAAAATGATCAACAACACGAAAAACAAAAAACCAACTCAAGCTGAAGAGATGGAGCTTCATGTTCTTCTGTTCACAGCTCGTCCCAGCATCAGGACCCTGCTGAGTCAGCAAACTGCACCAGCCAATCAGCAGACAGACTCAGCAAACTGCACCAGCCAATCAGCAGACAGAGGAGACAACATGGCGGCTGCTCACTTATGCAGCAGAAAATCTGTGTGACGTCGAGCCTCGCCAAATCCCGCCCCCTCATGTCCCTTTAACCAGAACTGTGACTGCGGTTCATAAAAAACAGGTCACATGACTGATTGATTGATTGATTGATTGATTGATTGATTAATAAATGGCAATTCAAAGTTAATTAAACTCTATTCAGTGAAAACAACTATTGACTAAATAATGAAATGACAACTATGTTTACTTCTTATGTAACAAACTATTTACAGACTTAAAGTGTTAATGAACACCAGATGATCTGTAAACTATTTTGTTTGCAAAATATTTACAAACATCACAGAGAAAGAAGGACCAGATGTTTCATAAGAGTTATTAATGCGTAGAGTTTGGTCTTTAAACATTGTTTGGAGGCATCAACAAAAAATATTTTAATGAACCTGCTGAAGCTTGAGCCCTCTGACGGTCTGAGCCGACCTGAATCAGCTCCTCCTGCCTGATATTTTCATAATTTATTATAAGAAGCTGCTGCAACTTTGTATTCGCCACCCAAATAATAATGTTTATAGAGCAGTTATTACCCATTAACAACCACATGTGGAAAAACCACATGTGAAAAAAAATGAAAAGCACGTGGCAGTTGGACTTCAGAAGTCACATGTGAACACGTTAGT
>NC_043993.1:38166630-38171630 GCF_902150065.1 Myripristis murdjan
CCTCAAACGGTCCAACGCGAGTCAGCAGAGAAAAAACAATGAAAAGAAAGCAAAACCAAATGACACTATTTCAGTGTTTCAGTCCGCCTGCTGCTTGTCCTGTGAATACTGCAGACAGACACTACAGCTGGAGCTAACGTTAACGCTTCAGAAAGCACGCATGTGTGTGTGTGTATACCCAATAGAATAAACTAGACTACAGCACTGACTCAAACCCAGGACGCTCTGTATCTGAAGCCCGAACCCTAACCAAGCGGTTTTTCTGCCTAAACCCCAACACGACACTGAGAAAGTCCACCTCGTCTCATCCTGACATCTTTCGGCTTCGGTTTCAGATGCGAAAAAGGTGCGAGCAAACCGCGGCGTTCGGTGACCTGGGACTGAGAACGTGTCGGAGGAGGTGTGTGTGTGTGTGTGTGTGTGTGTGTGTGTGTGTGTGTGTGTGTTGAGGTGTCGAGCGGCTGGTCGGCAGGCAGAGCGAGCGCCTGGAGGAACAAACTGAGGAGCAGAAGAGCCCAACAACATGTGAGGGAGTTCTCTACATGAAGGAGACGCCTCCAGAGGGCAAGAACGCAGCGTGGTGGTCCGCCCACGCTCAGCAACACACACACACACACACACACACACACACTGACACACACACAGCACTGTGTTATCTAACCATTCACTTCTATAGCAAAACACCTCCCGAAATAACACCTAGCACATAAACCAGCACCAACAAACAGGATTATGACAACATAAAAAAAAAAAAAAGAAATCATATCACTCTCAAACTGGAACCAGTCTGATGCTATCAGTCAATCAATCAATCAAACAATCAATCAATCATCCCTCCTGTGGTGAAGTTCAGCTTAACTGACAACAGCAAAAAATAGAGGAGACCTTCAAGTCATGTACCACACACACACACACACACACGCACACACACACACACACACACACACACACTACTCTTACTCAGATTGCTAAATGTGTCCTCAGTGTTTGAGGAACAGATATTAATAAACTGAAGCTGACAGACAAACAGACGAGGCTGATTCGCTTCAGGCTGCTCCGCCTTTCAGATTCTACCATCAATACTGACCAATCACAAATGAGTCCCTGTTTCTTTCATTACAGGAGTCGAATCCAGACAAAACACAAACCTCAGTGTTTTTAGGTGTTTTCAGTCCAGGTGACGTTCTGCTGCCTCGTTCCCTTCACAGATGTTTTACCTTCACTGCTCGGCCTGCAGTGGAAGCAGCTGGGACAAATAAACCAGGAGACCCTACCAGCACCCTGTCCCTCACGCTCAGACTGTCTCTGTCGCCCTCTATAAAAACTACATGCAGGACAATCATGGACCACCTGCACCTCCACCTCCACCTCCACCTGCACCTCCACCTCCACCTCCACCTGCACCTGCACCTGCACCTCCACCTCCACCTCCACCTGCACCTGCACCTGCACCTCCACCTCCACCTCCACCTGCACCTGCACCTCCACCTGCACCTGCACCTCCACCTCCACCTCCACCTGCACCTGCACCTGCACCTCCACCTCCACCTGCACCTGCACCTCCACCTCCACCTGCACCTGCACCTCCACCTCCACCTGCACCTCCACCTGCACCTGGACCTCCACCTGCACCTCCACCTGCACCTGCACCTCCACCTGCACCTGCACCTGCACCTGCACCTCCACCTCCACCTCCACCTGCACCTCCACCTCCACCTGCAGCAGCTTCTCTGAGCTCCATCCTAAATAGGGTTGGGACCCGTTTGGATTTTAACGATTCCGATTCCTTAACGATTCCCTCTTAACGATTCCGGTTCCTACCGGTTCCGATAACGGTTCCAAATATATACATTTTTGTATTATTTTTATGACACCATTATACTTAAAATAAACAAGTAATAAACAACAGGCTGCGGCCAGCTTGAATGGACTGACTTGACTGTTGCTGCTGGTCTTACTCTTATCGGAACTTTCTATAGTAAAATGTAACATCATATTAATGAACGATTAATTTAGAGCCAATTTAACAGCAGTTGAGTAAGTTGTAACTAAGTACAGACAGGGGGATAGTGTTAGTGTAATGTAGTGTTAGTGTATGTTTATGAGTTGTAGAACATAATAAATTATCTTGAAGGAGTAGATGTTTACCAGTAAGCTTGACTCCAATAATTTAACAATATGTTAAATTATTATTTGTTTTAAAAATGTAAATTACTTATCAAACAGACCTAACAAATCAACTACCAGTGAATGAGCAGTAGTATGCATGTGATAACATAGATGGAATGTGAAAAGCCGAAGTGATACCTCTTCTCTGAATAGACAAGCTAAGCCAGTGTGCTGCTGTTAGCCAGTGAAAATAGAGCAGAGTGGCACCTCTTCACTTTGTTTCACAATCTATGTCAGTGCGCTGCTGTAGCCTGGAAAGTTTCTCTGCCTTTTGGACTCGTACGGTGCCGGTGCAGCTGTTTTTCTAATTAATGGGGTTAAGGTCGGGCTCTGTGCGGGCCGCTCAACTTCTTCCACCCCAAACTCAGCCGACCACGCCTTTATGGAGCTGCTCTGTGCACTGGAGCATATATGTATTTATATGTGGGTGTAGACACACACACACACACACACACACACACACACACACACAGACTAGAGAATAAAAGATGGCATTTTTGCTGCTGCATTGATTTAAAAAAAAAAAAAAGAGGACTGCCAGTGAAATGTCGACTACATCTTTTCTCTTGTGCCGTCTTTATCTCTCAAGATCAGTTTTTTTTTTCTCGCTTCTGTGTTTTGTGTCTTTTGTTTTCCTGTTTTAACTTTATCTTGGTTTTGCCTTCATTTTGTTTTTCTCTTGTTTGTCCTTTGGTTGGTATTTTGCTTTCTGATTTTTCTGTTTTGCTGTGCCCGTCAATGCACTTTGTAAACTCTGCTTTTTAAAGGTGCTATAAAAATAAAGATGATCATTATTATTATTATTATTATTATTATTATTATTAAACTGCAGTGACAAACAGGGAGGTGATGAGAGAGTGACAGAATGTGAAGTGGAGGAGAAAAGCTGGAGGGAAGAGCCGATGATGTGCAGATAGACAGGTCACCTACCCTACAGGCACACACACACACACACACACACACACACACACACACACACACACATGCGTACATTATACTGTATCCGCACATGCACACACACATGCAGTCACGTGTACATGCTCGTGTACACTGACATGTCTGAGGGACCATCCTGGTGATTCTGAATGATTGACAGGTTTAAAACCGTCACCTCACATTTTCCACGTCAACAAACCGTCCATCAGATCCTGCAGGAGCGACAGATTTCACAACGTAGGACCAAAATGTGAGTTTGTGGTTGAAGCAGCCGCCTTATAATGTTCTGCTTCTCAACACTCAGAAACCACACAGCTGATGATTGGCTGTGGAAGCAGGGATGAGGATGTTGGCCTGTTTTCTGTTGGGAAGGCAGGTGGCAGCAGGGCAATGATTTTTTCCCCTAGGATGGCGACGGCCTCAGAGCAAACTAGCCCCCAGCCCGAAAACATTACTGAATTTTTTCCTGCTTCCTCTCTTGCATCAAACCTCGTCCCTGCAGCTGCTGCATTTCGCCTCGGCCTCGGTCCAGGAAGAGAACGTGCTGAAAGCGGCTCGTCTCACCTGCCATGTCGGCGTCTGTCGTTCTCTCGCTGACACAACGAGACCCGATCAAGACCCGTGGTGGCGTTCATGGGAAATTCATTCATTTTGTCCTTTTGTCCACAGGGTGTCGCCAAAATCAACACAAAACAAAAGTTCGTTGTGGCAGCTCATTGTAACCCTGCCCACTGTGCCCTTCACACGTCTCTGTCCCATACAGTGAATGTGCTGAGCAGAAAGGGATTACAGTAAAAAAAAAAAAAAAAAAAAACCTCCAGTAAAGAACAATAAAGATCCTGGGAATCATGGGAAATTCAGTTTTTCCATTCTGGAAAACAATACTGCTTTTGTCCACAGGGTGTCGCCAAAATCAAGGCAAAATGAAAGTTCCAGGTAGTTGCTTTAAGGGCCGTCGCTATTTGTCTCGTTTTGCACACAAATCCTTGAGGAATCGACCCGCCGTGTAACCCGACACGGCTGCTGAGCCGGCGGTGCTCCGGTGCAGCGCCGCGTCAGCAAGCCGCCCCGGAGCTCCGGCTCAGATCACGACCACAGATACAGAAAACCAGACAGGGCTTCCTGCTCCAGGCTTCCTGCTCCAGGCTTCCTGCTCCAGGCTTCCTGCTCGAGGCTTCGTGATCGAGGCTTTGAGCTCGAGGCTTTGAGCTCGAGGCTTCCTGCTCCAGGCTTCGTGCTCCAGGCTTCGTGCTCCAGGCTTCCTGCTCCAGGCTTCGTGCTCTCGCTGGCCGGTGAGCGGTCAGTTCGGCTCTTGTGGACCGGAAGCTGCACCTCCTTTGAAACAACACACGAATCTACACCAGAATCAGACACCTACTTGGTGTCTGATTTTTCAGAAAATACAAACTCATTCGACGGCGTAGCGATGTTATTACCACGAGGAAAGACGATCAAGAAGTAATTTTCTATCTTCAAATCGAGGCTAAAGACACATTTTTATTCACTGGCCTTCTTGGTCGGGCTAACTTTTTAATTTGTCCATAACTCTGTAGGTGTCCTTTGTTGTTTATTGTTGATTTATGTATTGTTATTAATGTTCTCTGTGCAGCACGTTGGTCAACCTGAGCTCTGTTTAAATCTGCTCTGTGAATTCATTTTACTTTACTTAGTAAATTTTCTCACAGACTTCATCTCAGTCTGGCGGTTATGTTTTTGATATTTTGCATGAACGTACAGCACTTTTGTACAAATAACCAAAACACAGAAACTCTGTGCGTCAAAACAGATCATTTTATCAACACAGCGAGTCTGCAGGGTGCTCACTTCAGTTTTAGTGTAATGTCCCTTTAAAAGCATGCAGTGTGCAGCGTGTTCTCTGGAAAAGATCCCAGCTA